>NW_024426885.1:29098307-29099809 GCF_017311325.1 Ursus maritimus
ATTGGATAAAAAGACATGACCCATCCATTTGCTGTCTACAAGAGACTCATTTTGAACCTAAAGATACATCCAGACTGAAAGTGAAGGGATGGAAAACCATTTTTCATGCCAGTGGACCTCAAAAGAAAGCTGGGGTAGCAATTCTCAGATCAGACAGATTGGATTTTACTAAAGACTGTAGTTAGAGACACAGTAGGACACTATATTATTCTTAAAGGATGTATCCAACAAGTGGATATGACAATTATAAATATCTATGCCCCCAACAGGGGAGCAGCTAGATACATAAGCCAACTCTTAACCAGAATAAAGAGACATATAGATAATAATACATTAATAGTAGGGGACCTCAACACTCCGCTGTCAGCAATAGACAGATCACCTAAGCAGGAAATCAACAAAGAAGCAAGAGCTTTGAATGACATACTGGAACAGATGGACCGCATAGATATGTATAGAACACTATACATAGTGTTGTTCTATAGATATGTATAGATATGCATAGAACCCCAGAACAACAGAATACTCATTCTTTTAGAATGCACGTGGAACATTCTCCAGAATAGACCATATACTGGTCACAAAACAGGTCTTAACCGATACCAAAAGACTGAGATTATTCCCTGCATATTCTCAGACCACAATGCTTTGAAACTGGAACTCAATCACAAGGAAAAATTTGGAAGAAACTCAAATACTTGGAAACTAAGAACCATCCTGCTCAAGAATGATTCGATAAACCAGGAAATCAAAAATCAATTTAAACAATTTATGGAGAATAACAAAAATGAAAACACAATGGTCCAAAACCTACGGGACACTGCAAAGGCAGCCCTAAGGGGGAAATACATAGCCATCCCGGCCTCACTCAAAAGAATAGAAAAATCTAAAATGCAGTTTTTATATTCTGACCTCAAGAAGCTGGAACAGGAACAGAAGAACAGGCCTAACCCATGCACATTTTTGCCATTCTAACTGGCATAAGGTGGTATCTTAATGTGGTTTTGATTTGAATTTCCCTGATGGCTAATGATTTCAACATTTTTTCATGTGTCTGTTAGCCATTTGCATGTCTTCATTGGAAAAGTGTCTGTTCATATCTTCTGCCAGACTTATTCAAAAGAATAGAGAAAGGACCCAAATTAATAAAATTATGAATGAAAAGGGAGAGGTCACAACTAACACCAATGAAATAGGAAGGATCATTAGAAACTTTTATCAACAGCTTTATGCCAATAAATTAAACAACCTGGCAGAAATGGATGCCTTCCTGGAAACCTATAAACTACCAAAACTGAAACTGGAAGAAATTGATTTTTTAAACAGACCAATTAATTATAAGAGATTGAAGCAGTGATCAAAAATCTCCCGAAAAACAAGACTCCAGGGCCTGATGGATTCCCCAGGCAATTCTACCAAACATTCAAAGAAGAAATAATACCTATTCTCCTGAAGCTGTTTCAAAAAACTAGATACAGAAGGAAAACTAGCAAACTCATTCT
>NW_024426885.1:29101564-29147782 GCF_017311325.1 Ursus maritimus
CAACCTCTTTGACATTGGCCACAGCAACTTTTTTCATGACACATCTCCAAAGGCAAGAGAAACAAAAGAAAATATGAACTTGTGGGACTTCATCAAGATAAAATCTTCTGCACAGCCAAGGAAACAGTCAAAAAAACTAAGAGGCAGCCCACAGAATGGGAGAAGATATTTGCAAATGATGCTACAGATAAAAGACTGGTATCCAAGATCTACAAAGAACTTCTCAGACTCAACACCCAAGAAACAAATAATCAAATTAAAAAATGGGCAAAAGATATGAACAGACACTTTTCCAATGAAGACATAGAAATGGCTAACAGACACATGAAAAAATATTCAAAATCATTAGCCATCAGGGAAATTCAAATAAAAACCACACTAAGATACCACCTTACGCCAGTTAGAATGGCAAAAATGGACAAGGCAGGAAACAACAAATGTTGGAGAGGATGTGGAGAAAGAGGATCCCTCCTACATTGTTGGTGGGAATGCAAGTTGGTACAGCCACTTTGGAAAACAGTGTGGAGGTCCCTTAAAAAGTTAAAAATTGAGCTACCCTATGATCCAGCAATTGCACTATTTGGTATTTACCCCAAAGATACAGATGTAGTGAAGAGAAGGGCCATATGCACCCCAATGTTCATAGCAGCATTGTCCACAATAGCTAAATCGTGGAAGGAGCCGAGATGCCCTTCAACAGACAACTGAATTAAGAAGATGTGGTCCATATAGTCAATGGAATATTACTCAGCCATCAGAAAAAACAATTACCCAACATTCACAGCAACATGGACGGGACTGGAGGAGATTATGCTAAGTGAAATAAGTCAAGCAGAGAAAGACAATTATCATATGGTTTCACTCATTTATGGAACATAAGAAATAGGAAGATCGGTAGGAGAAGGAAGGGAAGAATGAAGGGGGGGTAAACAGAAGGTGAAATGAAGCATGAGAGACTGTGGACTCTGGGAAACAAACTGAGGGCTTCAGAGGGGAGGGGGGAGGGGGATTGGGATAGGCCAGTGATGGGTATTAAGGAGGGCACATATTGCATGGCGCACTGGGTGTTATATGCAAGTAATGAATCATGGAACATTGCATCAAGACCTGGGGATGTACTGTATGGTGACTAATATAACAAAGTAAATATTATTTTTTAAAAAAAAGAAAAAAACAGAAGATCGTAGGGGAAGAAAGTAAAAAATAAAACAGGATGAAATCAGAGAGGCAAACAAGCCATAAGAGACTCTTAATCATAGGAAACAAACTGAGGGCTGCTGGAGGGGAGGTGTGGGGGGATGGACTAACTGGGTGATGGACATTAAGGAGGGGGAAAAAAGAGTGAATTTTACTCTATGTAAATAGTACCTCAATAAACCTGACTTAAAAAAATAAAATCAGATCCAGATTAAAATAAAAATTAAAAATAACTTTTTAGACAAACTTTCTTGACAAGAAAAAGAAAAAACAAGTAGTTAACGTTCTTTATTGAAATTAATCCCTTTCTTTCCTTTTCAAGAAAGTGAGAACTTATAGGCAAACATAATATGTTTTTATTAAATAACTGGTTTAAGCCAAAATGGGATATAATTTTTCTAAAGGTAGACTTGTTAGGCTTACTTTTAAAAAGTTTATGAATATAATTAATGTTCTCAATATGAAAATAAGTTAACAATGTTGAATAGTAAAGTTAATAAAACCATATGTCAAAGCAATATGAATAAATTTATAGCCTAAGACACAATTTTATATGACTTTAAAAGAAACCATTTTTTAATGAGTGGCATGGTCAAGCTCATGTAAGATAATTGTAAAATTAATATATACATATATTGGTTTCATGATCACTTTAATAGGCTTATAAACACATTTTAATCTTAATTGCTATTTTTGGAGCTAAAAATAAGTTTATTTCTTAATTGTGAAATCTATGCCTTTTGTTGTTGCATAGTTACTAGACTCTGGGTTGAATGTGAGATAAGTTCCCATGGATTTCATTTTCAACTGAAATGAGACAATTTCTGTCCTTGTTCTTGGTGCTTCTTAAAAAATACTTTCTCATATATGTAAGAAGATAAAAATGGCAGCCTCACCATTCCCCACATCAAAAACTGGTAATGGACTCAACCAAATGATCATGGTTCTACTTTACAAGACTAAAAGACTTACAACATTTGCTAATGGGGCACCTTGGTCACTCTGCATTATTTTTTGTAGAACCCCCTAGTGTTCCACAGAACCCCATTTGAGAAACCCTGCTCTAGGGACTTGGATAATGAATACTAGGGTAATGTGAACCCCTGTACATAATTATTAACCTGAAATTTTTTTCCAATCTGTTTATCACTTACAGTCATAACATCCATACCTCGTAAATACTGTCTAAAAGGACAAGTAAGATCCGGATATGTTTAAAAGAGGGAAAAGGGCATGCCAAATGAGGAGAATAATTAGAGCAAAGGCTAATTAATGGAGCAGGAGATTCTATAATAAATAGAACCGGGTGACACCAACAAAGAACTGATAGACAATAGTGAGGCTTGAAGTTGGGAAAAGTACGACTGAGTTGTAGAGTCCTTGAACTAAGAAAGAAAAGTCTCAAAAATCCACTAAGGTTTTGAGAGTTGAGTGAAATTGATGAAAGTGATTGGAAGGAAGATAAATCTGGACAGACAAGCACAGATATTGTTGTGATAATTCATGCAAGTGGAAATGAGAGCCAGAACCAGAATGATGACAATAGATGGAAGGAATGGGATGAGTATGGGACACATGGTGAGTAGAGTTGATGGTATCAGGGATCAAAATGACAATGAATATATTTACACTAATGCTGTTTCCATTCTCAGAAATATTAGAAATGTGGAATCAAGTGAATTTTTTTTTTTTGAAGTGCTGCTAGGCTGAGCTATTTTCCAAGACTTACCAGCCAGTCATCTTTCTTGGCCTTGTCTCCCAACACTATTCCTATCATTTCACAAAGGAGTACAGATCCAGCAGTGTCAGATCATCTGATTTTTCAAGAGAAGCTAGAAATCGAGCTACTTCATGATACCTTCCTATTTTTAAATGTTAACAATTCCATTTTTTTGTTGTTGTTAACAAATAAAACATACTGTGGACTAGACTTGGTTGCTAATTTGCAACCTGTGTCTAGAATTCTGTGTTCTGCTTTCTAAAATCACTTCAAAATGTACCCCGAACCAAGAGGTAATATAATCCTCTTGAAGCCTCTCTGCATAATTCCTAGCAGGAATTAATGAGCAGGAAGCTCACAGAAAGGCTTTTTATAGTAGCTAATATTTTCCTTTTGTTGGAATGTTGATTTTAAAGTTACAAGCCTTTTTCTGCTTCTTCCCAGCCAGGTCTCTAGACAAACTTTATAACTTTGCTGATTGCTCTGGACTCCACCTGATATTTGCTCTAAATGCACTGCGTCGTAATCCCAATAACTCCTGGAACAGTTCTAGTGCCCTGAGTCTGTTGAAGTACAGTGCCAGCAAAAAGTACAACATTTCTTGGGAACTGGGAAATGGTAAGTAAGGATGTTATTTCCTCTGAATTGACAAGATAAAAAATAAGTTCCCTGGAACATAGCCTTAGTTAGACCATCTATAGTGTACTGGCCCAGAAAATACTTAGAATATTTGGCCACTGAATTGACCTTCTAGATAGGAAAAGACCAAATAGTGAAGTACAGTAGATTTAGTGAATCCACACCTGCTTCTTGGAACTGTGAATATCATTTGCCGTGTTGTTTCACTTCATATTAAGGACAGCGCAAGACTCAGTTGAAAGAATACTATTGGCCAAAGGAACTGAATAGACGTTTCTCCAAAGAAAAATATAAAAAGCCAAAAAACACATGAAAAGATGCTCAACATCTTTAGCCATCAGGAAAAAGCAAATCAAAACCACAGTAAAATAGTATTTCACATCCACTAGGATGCCCATGATAAAAAAAAAGGATAACAACTATTGGCAGGGATGTGGAGAAATCAGAACCTTCATACGCTGCTGGTGGGAATGTAAAACAGTGTAGCCACTTTGCAATACAGTCAGGCAGTTCCTCAAAAAGTTAAATGTAGAGTTCCTAAATGACCTAGCAATTCTACTCCTAGGTATATATTTAAGAGAAATGAAAGCATATGTCCACAGAAAAACTTACACATAGTAGCATTATTCATAATAGCCCCAAAGTGGAAACAACCCAAATGTCTATCAATAAATGGATAAATAAAATGTGGTATAGCCATGTGATGGAATATTATTTGACCACAAAAAAGGAATGAAGCACTGATACACGCTACAACATGGATGAACCTTGAAAAGATGATGCCAAATGAAAAAACCCAGTCACATATTTATATAAAATGTCCAAAGTAGGTAAATCTGAAGAGACAGTAGATGAGTGGTTGCCTAGAGCTAGGGGTGGCAGAGATGAGAGGGAATTGCTAAAGGGCCTGAGGCTTCTTCTGGGGGTGATAAATATCTTCTAAATTTGTTGTGGTGATGATTGTGCAACTTACAACCATTGAATCATGTACATTAATTTGGTGAATTGTATAGATGTAAATTGTATATTCCTGTTACCAAAAAAAAGAAAAATATTGTGTTTGTCTCTTCTATTTTAAAGGGTATCAGTGCATGTTTTCTGCCACTGGTTCGTGACAAAAACCTTCAATTTACCTCCTTAGGAGGTTTATTTGTAATTGTCAACGATATTGTCATCCTATATTTACGTAGTATTTAGTTTACATAGCAAGTCCCAATACTCTTCTATTTGGACCTTAAAGTGCTAAATGAAGAGCCTAATAAAGGAAATATTATGCAGGTGAGGAAGTACATTGAAAAAGTTAAAGAGAATTGCTAAAGACATCAGTAAATGCTAACTCTATGTCAGGATCTTGGGACTTCTAACAGAAAAGGAGGTACTTTTTTTACTACCCTATGAGATTTTTTTAATGTTATTAAAACTTCTTGGCTTTCTTCACTTCCTTCAACTTTCATTGAACAAATATTTATTGACTGCCTTGTCTGTACCAAAGGTACTACACTAGTTTTGAGAGAAGAGTAAATACAGATAAATATCCCTGCCTTCTTTCTAGTAGAGAAGGTAGAAAATAACTAGGATTTGAAAACAGTTCATCATTATGTTCTCTCATACAACATTTTTGTCCTTTAGTAATTCAACTTGAAGTATTCAACTTGACCCTATTGTTTTTCTAACAATGAGTTAATGTACCTCTGCCGTCTGTCCCTCCTATCCTCCTCTCTCCCTTTCTCTTTTCCCCTCTCACCCTCTCACTGTTCCTTCCTTCCTCTTCATTTTGCAGTTCAATTATCAAATTTATATACTTGAGCAAACATCTCTGAAGTCCAATTTTAGAACATTTCCATCACTCCAAAAAGATCCCTCATGCCTATTTGCCATCAGTCCCTGTAACCATGCCCAGTTTCAGGAAACCCTAATCTGTTTCCCATCTATAGATTTGTCTTTTATGGACATTTCATATTATTGGATCATATAATAGTCTTTTGCATCTGACTTCTTTCACCTAGCATGTTTTTGAAGTTTATCCATTTTGTAGCATGTAAAAGTAGCTCATTCCCTTTTATTGCTGAATAGTATTCCAGTGTGTGGCTATATATCCCATTTTGCTTTTCCATTTACCAGATGATGGACATCTGGATTGTTTCTACTTTTGGGCTTTGATAAATAATGCTGCTATAAACATTCACACATAAGTTTTTGTGTGGAGATATGCTTTTATTTCTCCTAGGAAGATACCCAGGAGGGAGTAGAGTTGCTATTTCATAGTATGGTAAGTTTATGTTTATTTTTTAACAACTGCCAAATATTTTCCTAAGTAGCTCTACCATTTTACATTTTCACCGGAAATGTATAAGGGTTCTAGCTTTTCTACATCTTTGGAAACACTTGTTAATATCTGTCTGATTATAACCATTCCAGTGAGTTTGAAGTAGTATCTTAATATGGCTTTAATTGGCACTTCCCTAATGACAAATGATGTTGAGTGTCTTTTCATGTGATAATCAGCCATTCTTACATCTTTGGTGAAATGTCTACTCAAATCTTCTACCCTTTTAATTGAGTTACTTTATTATTGAGTTGTAAAAGTTTTAAATAGATTCTGGATATGAGTTCTTTGTCAAATATATGATTTGCAAATATTTTCCCCAGTCTATAGCTTCTCTTTGCACTTTCTTTATGACATCTTTTAAAGTGCAGGAGTTTTGGATTTTGATAAAATTCAATTTATCAGCTTTTCATTTTATGGATCATACTTTTGGTATCATTTTTTGCTTAACCTCAAAACACAAAGTGGTTTTTTTTTCTATATTTTCTTATAATTTGTGCTTTCACGTTTGGGTATAAGATCCATTACAAGTTAATTTTGAGTGTGTTATGAAGTTAGAGTCTAAATTCATCTTTTTGCATGTGGATATCAAGTTGTCCTAGCACTATGTAAAAGACTATTCTTTCCCTATTGTATTCTCTTAACACTTTTGTCAAAAATCTACCAAAAATGAATTTATTTCTGGAGTCCTAATTCTATTCAACTGATCAGTATGTCTGTCCTTATATTAGCACTACATTGTCTTGATTACAATAGCTTTGTAATGAGTTTTGAAATTGGGAAGTATAAATCCTCCAACTTTGTTCTTTTTAAAAATTGTTTTGGCTATCCTAGGTGTTTGCATTTCCACACAGCTTTTTAATTTCCTTAACAAAGCCCGCTGGAATTTTAATAGAGATAGCATTGAATCTGTAGATCATGTTGGGGAGAATTACTGTCTTAAGAATATTGAGTCTTCCTGTCCACGAACATAGATTATCTCCCCATTTATTAAATTTTTAATTTCAGCAATGTTTTGTAGTTAAGTGTACAAATTTTGCACTTTTTTTTGTGAAATTTAATCTTAAGTCTTTTTTTCTTTTTCATGAAATTATGAATGGAATTATTTTCTTAACTTCATTTATGTATTGTGCATTGCTGGTATTTAGAAATACAATTGATTTTATATATTGATCTTTTATCCTCCAGACTTGCTGAACGTGACTTTTAGATCTTGTGATTTTTCACCCCATATGTGTGAATTGTTCAGGATTTTCTATATATAAGATATGCTGTCTGAGAATAAAGACAGTTTTACTTCAGATACTTTTTATTTCTTTCCTTGCCTGACTACACTGGCCAGAACCTCTAATACAAATGTTGAAGATAAGTGGGAAGAGTACACATTCCTGCTTGTTCACAGTCTTAGGGGGAGAACATTAAATATTTCACTATTAAGTATGACGTTTTACCATTAAACATTCAGTATTTCATCATTAAATATGTAGGTTGTTCCTCAGATACTGCTTATCAGATTGAAGATTTCCCTTCTATTCATAGTTGTTGAGAATATTTATCAGGAATGAGTGTTGGATTTTGTCAAATGCCTCTTTTTTTGCACCTATTGAGATGATGCTGTGTTTTTGGTCTTCCATTAATATGATATTTTACATTAGTTGGGTTTTTGTTATTAAATCAGTCTTGCATTCCTGGTATATATCCCCCTTGGCCATTGTATTGTAATACTTCTTATATATTGCAGGATTCAGTCTATAACCTATTTTGTTGGGGATTTTTGAATCTATATTTATGAGGAATATTCATCTGTAATTTTCTTTTCTTGTGATGTCTTTGACTTTGGTATCAGGAGAATATTGGCCTCATAAAAGTATTTGAGAAGTGTTCCCTCTTCCTCCATTTTCTGGAAGAGTTTATGAAGGATTGGTATTATTTCTTCCTCAGATATTTGATAGAATTTACCAATTAATCCATCTAGGTCTGTGCTTTCTTTGTGGAAATATTTTTAATGACTAATTCAATGTCTTTTGTTGTTATAAGCCTATACAGATTTTCTATTTCTTTTTGAGTTGGTTTTAGTAATTTGTATCTTTCTTGAAAATCTTTCATTTTATCTAAGTTGTCTAAATTAATGGCATAAAGTTATTCATAGTAGTCCCTTATCTTCCTAATTACTCTGAGGTCTTTAGTGGTGTTCCTTCTTTCATTCCTAATTTTGGTAATCTGTGACTTCTCTCTTTTCGTTTCTTGGTCAGTCTAGCTAATGGTACAGTTTTGTTGATTTTTTTCGAAGAACTAACTTTTGCTTTTATTGATTTTCTCTATTTTTCTTAATATCATTAATTTCTACTCTAATTTTTATTATTTCATTTCTTCTTGCTTTGGATTTAGTTTTCTCTTCTTTTTCTGCTTTCTTAAGATAGAAGCTTAGATTATTAATTTGAGATCTTTCTTCTTTTCTAACATAAAAGTCTTTTTTTCTCCTAAACAACAAAAATTTATTTTCTCACTGTTCTGGAAGCCCAAAGTCCAGGATCAGCAGGTGTCAGCAGATCTGGTTTCTTCTGTGCTTCTGTTGGTTTGCAGATGACCAGCTTCTCACTATGTTCTCACATGGCCTTCTCTCTGTGCATCCCTAATCTCTCTTTGTGTCTCTACATTTTTTAACACTTTTTTGGGGGAGCAGTTTTAGGTTTACAGCAAAATTGAAAGAAAGGTAGACATTTCCTATATATTCCCTGGACCGACACATGCATAGCCTACCCTGCTGTCAGCATCCCCCACCAGAGTGGTACTTTTTTTTACAATTGGTGAACCTACAGTAATACATCATAATCCCCTAAGTCTGTAGTTTACATTATGGTTCACTTTAGTGTGAATATACTGTGGATTTGGACAAATGTACAATGACATATATCCAGCACTATGGTGTCATAAAAGTGTTTTTACTGTCCTAAAAATCCTCTATGATCCATCTGTTTATCCCTCCTTCCTGTCCCTAAACTTTTCCAGCCATTACTCTTTTCACTCTGTCCCTAATTTTGTTTTTCCTAGAATGTCAAATAGTTGGAATTATACAGTATGTAGCCTTTTCAGATTGGCTTCTTTCACTTAATGTTATGCATTCAAGGTTCTTCCATATCTTTTCATGGCTTGTTACCTCATTTCTTTTTAGTGCTGAATAATATTCCATCGTGTAGGTGTACCACAGTTCATTTATCCATTCACCTACTGAAGGACATCTTCATTCTTCCAAGTTGTGGCAATTATGAATACAGCTGCCATAAATTCATGTGTAGACAAAAGTGAAGACATAAAATTTTTTAACTCCTTTGCATAAATAACAGGGAGCACAATTGCTGCATCGTATAGTGAGAATATGTTTTGTTTTGTAATAAATCACCAAACTCTTCCAAAGTGACCATATCATTTTTCATTCCTGCCAGCAATGAATGAGCATTCCTGTTGCTCCACATTCTACCTAGTTTTTGGTGCTGTCAGTGTTAACAAATTTCGGCCATTTGAATAGGCATGTAGTGGTATTTAATTGTTGTTTTATTTTTTTATTTTTTTTATTTTAAGATTTTTAAAAAATTTATTTACTTGAGAGATTGAGCAAGTGAGAGAGAGAGAGAGCACATGTGGTGGGGGGGAAGGGCAGGGGGAGAAGCAGATTCCCCTCTGAGCAGGGAGCTGATGTGGGACTTGATCCTAGGACCTGGGGATCATGACCTGAGCCAAAGGCAGATGCCCAACCAACTGAGCCACCCAGGCACCCTTAATTGTTGCTTTAATTTGCATTTCCCTGATGACATATGTGGAACATCTTTTCATTTTTTTATCTTTTCATATTTTTATTTGCCATCTGTATATCTCATTCGGTGAGGTGTCTGTTGAAGTCTTTTCCCATTTTTAAATCAGGTTGTTTGTTTCTAAATTTTAAGAGTTCTTTGTATATTTTGGATAACAGTCGTTTATCAGATGTGTCTTTTGCAAGTATTTTCTTCCAGTTTGTGGCGTGTGTTCTCATTCTCATAACATTGTCTTTTGCAGAGCAAATGTTTTTAATTTTAATGAAGTCCAGCTCATCAATTATTTCTTTCATGGATTGTGCCTTTGGTGTCATCCCATATGTTTTTACACATTTTATTTTCATTTTCATTTCCTTAAAAATATTTTCTAATTCCCCTTGTGATTTCTTTTTTGACTCATGGATTATTTAACTTCCAAATATTTATAGATTTCTCAAATTTCTTTCTGTTGAATTCTATTTTAAATCTGTTGTGGTCAGGGCACATACATTATATGATTTAATCCTTTTAAATAGTTAAGACTTGTTTTATGGTTTACCATATGGTCTGTCCTGAAGGACATTCTATATGCACTAAAAAAAATAATGAGTATCCTACTGTCATTGGGTGGCGTGCTATATTGATATCAATCAGGTCAAGTTGGCAGATAGTGTTACTCATGTTTTCTATATAAATGCTAATTTTCTGTCTAGTTCTGTTGATTACTGAGAATGTGGTATTGAAGTCTCCTATTATTGCTGAATTTTCTATTTTTCTCTTTAATTTTGCATCATGTATTTTGGCATTCTGTTGTTGGTATGTCTATGTTTATAATTGTTATATCTTCCCAACAAATTGACCCTTTTATCATTATAAAATGCCCGACATTATCTCTAATAACATTGTTGTCCTAAACATTGTTGTCTTAAAAAATCTGTTGTGTCTGATATTAGTGTAGTCATTCCAACTCTTTTATGATTACTGTTTGCATGGCATATCTTCTTCATCCTTTTACTTTCAAACTATTTGAGTCTTTTATTTTAAAACCTGTCTCTTTAGTTGAATCTTAGATTTTTATTCAGCATAACAACTTCTGCTTTTAATTGGAGTGTTCAGTCCATTTACATTTAATGTAATTGTTGATATGGTTGAATTTATATCTGCCATCTTGCTGTTTTCCCTTTATTTCATTTTTTGTTCCTCCCTTTCTCCTGTACTACCTTTATATGCAGAAGAGATATTGTCTAAGGTATTACTTTAATTTCTTTGTTTTTATTTTGTTTTACTTATTTTCATAGTAGTTTCTTATTGTAATACATATGAACTCATTACAATCTACTTTAGAGTAATAATAACTTAATTCCAGTTAACTATAGAAACTTTGCTCTGATAGAACTCAATTTCCCCCTCCTTTGTGCCATTATTATTCTAAACATTATGTTTTCATATGTTACAAGCCCAACAACCACAGTTTCATAATTTTTGTTTTATGTAACTATTATTTAAATTAGTTAAGAAAAGAGTAATGGGTATTTTCAACTGTCTTTTATATTTACCTATGCAATTGCCATTACTGGTGTTCTCTGTTTCTTTGTGTCATTTTGAGTCACTATCTGGTGTCATTTCCTTTCAACCTGAAAGACTTCCTTTCTCATTTCTTATAAGGCAGATTTTCTCACAACAAATTCTGTACTTTGTTTTTCTGGTTAAGGTCTAAATTTTGCTTTCAGTTTTGAAGGATAGATTGCTACATGTAGAATTCTTGGCTGACTTTTTTTTTTTATTCAGCATTTTGAATATGTCATCCTAGAGTCTTCTGGCCTCCATTATTTCTGATAAAAATTCAGCTGATAATTTCCTTCTGTTCCTCTGTATGTGAAAAGTCATTTCAGTTCCAAGATTTCCGTTTGATAATTCTTTATAATTTCTATCTCTTTATTTATATTTGATTGGTAAATAAAATCATACTTTCCTTGAAATTTTTATTCCTGTTAGTTTTTTGAACATATTTATAATAGTAGTTTTGAATTCCTTGCCCATAAAGTCTAACATTTGGGTTGCTTAGGAGACAGTTTCTATTGACTGCTTTTTTACTTGTTTATGGGTCACACTATCCTATTTCTTTTCATGCTATAATTTTTGGTGTTGTTGAAAGCTATACATTTTAAGTAATATGTTGGAACAACTCTGGATTCAGAATTCTCCATCTCAGAGTTGTTTTTGTTGTTCCTTTTTTGTTTGTTTAGTGACTTACATGGAATAATTCTGTAGAGTCTGTCTCTCTTGCATTGTGTAGCTGCTCATATATCTTAAGTTTTTCTATTTTTTAATTATTTCTTAAGGCCAGCTTCCTAGAGGTTGTCCCTGAGTCAGCATAGCTTAATGGTGGGACAGTGATTGATTAGAGGTTGTGCTTACCTTGCACCAGTAAGGCTTCCATCCTTTGCCAGTGGATCTGTGTGTGAGTTGGAGAACATATTCCAAATTTAAACAGTTTATAATTCTCACTGGCTTTTCTTTTCTGGCATGCTTCTCATGTCTCCTTTATAAATGTGCTAGGTTTCACATTCATCTGAGAGTACATGGATAGTTAGTGCCCTCTCCAGTCTCTCCTGAGCACACACAGCCTTCCAGACTACAAGGGGTATGCATTTAAACTACAGATCTGCAATAGTGGGGCTGTCCATCTGAGAGTGGAGTAGCTGAGTTACTTATATACTTATATTTAATTAGTGGTTCTGGTCACATGCAGAAATGTGGTCCTGCATGTGCTAGAAATTTTACATTGAGGAAGCCATGTAGAATATGGTGAAGAGAGTAACATTAACTCCACAGAAACTATTTTTAAATCAGGAGACACAGTGGTGAAAGCAATGTCGTATGTGTGAGCTTTTCAAGGCCCACTGTGACTGTCTTATTCCCCCAGATCTCCCTGTTAAATTTCTTGCAAGTCTGCTGGTCAATTTCTTGACTCTACCAGTATTAAAACCTCAAGGTAGCCAAGGTATTGGCCTTACCTGGAACATGTGCTTAATTCCAAATCAAGTTAGCTCCCTCCAGCGGTGGACTTGCTGGTTTTTAGGACTTTCCTTGCCGTTTTAGAACTACCAAGTTAATAGAAACTGAGGGAGGATGTTGTGCTCTAAATTATTTCACCCAGCCACTTTGTTATTGAACATTAAGATTTTTCTTCTTGATACAATGGCCATCTTTATAAAGCCTTCCTTTCTTACCATTTGTATCAGTTTCCTAAGCCTATTATAACAAATTACCATAAACTCAATGGTGTAAAACAACAGAAATGTATTTTCTCACAGTTCAGGGAACCAGAAGCCCGAAATCAGAGCATTGCCAGTGTTGACTCCTTCTGGAGGCTCCGAGAGAAAATCTATTCCATGCCTCTTTCTCAGCTTTTAGTAGTTGTTGCCAGCAATGCTTGGCATAGCAGCATCCCTTCAGCCTTTGCCTCCTTCGACACATGGCCCTCTTCCCTGTGTGTGTGTGCACCTGAATCTCCCTCTCAGTTTGTTCTTTTATAAAGACACCAGTCACTGGATTTAGGGCACACCCTAGTCCCGTATGACCTCATCTTAACTACATCTTCAAAGACAATATTTCCAAATAAGGTCACATTCTGAAGTTACGGGTAGACATGAACTTTGGGGGACACTATTCAACCCAGTAGACCAGTCATTATAAAGTATCACCCAAAAATCAGCATGGTCTCTCTCTTGTGGATTAGGTGATCTTATGCGAATATTAGTTTGACAATGAGTAGAATGCTAAAATGGCACTCAACTTTTCGTTATGATGGTTCCTCAAGTTAAACTAGCTTACACTCTCTTTTTGGTTATTTTATTCACAATGTTAAGAAGAAGGCAGAAAGATCTGTGGACAGGAAAGGGTTGGCAGAGTCTTACCCTTCTCAACTCTGACTTGCATGTCTGCTTTTAATCTAGAGCCAAATAACTATCGAACCATGCATGGCCGGGCGGTAAATGGCAGCCAGTTGGGAAAGGATTACATCCAGCTGAAGAGCCTGTTGCAACCCATCCGGATTTACTCCAGAGCCAGCTTATATGGCCCTAATATTGGGCGGCCCAGGAAGAACGTCATTGCCCTACTAGATGGGTAGGTCATATTTTTTAGCAGTTCTTAAAAGACTATTCATAAATGTAATGAATTAATGTATTTGTATTTTTCCTGGTTATTTGTGGTCTTAAGAAGGATGGAGAGATTTTTTTTCATAGTGACTTCCCTAACTCTAAATCAGTGATTCTGTGTCAAACAGCAGAAGAGCTTTGCATCTCTCCAGGCCTTCCATAGTCAGCAGAAGGTGGTGGGATTGGGGAAGGGTATCACAATCTCCTGGGCAGGTTGGAAGGGATTACATTGTTAAAGCACATTTAATATTATAGCATTTCATAGCATTTTATATTTTTAAAAAGTCAAAATATTATTACTCTATTCTTTTTTTTTTTTTTTTTTAAACACTGTAGGAGCACCTGGCTGGCTCAGTCGGTGGAACATGCAACTCTTTTTTTTTTTTTTTAAGATTTTATTTATTTACTGGACAGAGAGAGACACAGCGAGAGAGGGAACACCAGCAGGGGAGTGGGAGAGGGGACAGGGAGAAGCAGGCTTCCAGCTGAGCAAGGGAGCCCAATGCGTGATCCCAGGACCCTGGGATCATTACCCGAGCCAAAGGCAGATGCTTAGCGACTGAGCCATCCAGGCGCCCCTATTACTCTATTCTTATGACCAATTATAGAAAGTAAAGCTTGACAAAACCCTGGCCGGTATAGCTGGATTAAAAAGTTGAGAAACAGTGCTAGTGCTTGTAGATTAAAGCATTACTGAACTGATAGATTCATTAGCAGGTAGTCTAGAAATTGCTACCATGTTTAATTAATTAATTTTGACTGAATCTAATAATCATTTTTAAGCACTGGTTATGGATGAGGCAGTATGTTAAATGCCCTCTGCCCAGTCCTGTTGGTGGGCCAGCCCAGACTGAATCCTTGCAGGTTAGATTCAGTTAAACAGGATCAGAGGGACTGTCTGAGGGAATGGCACGAGGAAGGCTGAACCTGTATATTGAATCCAAGACCTCAAATGGAAATGTGACTGGAGCAGAAAGGGTGAAAACTCTGAAGTTGGGATAGTCAGGAGTTCCCCTGGAGCACGGAGGATACACCAAGACACCCCTGTTATGTACAATCCTGTCATACTCGGGGATAGATATGGTTATTCCTGAAAATTGAAAGATGAGTAAGACACTTTCCAGTGAAGTGCACATTCCAAATGAGGTTAGGTAAATGTTATACGAGTACAAACAGAGATTATCAGAGGAGAGAAACCTTTGGCCACCCTCCAAGATGGTCCTTGTGTAACTCTGTCCTCCCTTTTGTGGTGGCTTAGTCTTGATCTAAGGTAATGAAGATAGCAGACATCACTGAAGGTTTGGGAAGGCACATGAATTTACACTGTAACAACATTAACAACCCGAAATTAATTTTAGGCATTTTCCTTTTTACAAAGAATCCCTAAGCCCCTAGGTCAGTTCCTGTCTTTTCCCCATCCTTTTCATTTTTCCCCTTCTATCTCAGGAGCAACTTCTTTTTTTTTTTTTTTTGCACAGCAATTTCATGACCTTGGGCCCTACCCACAAATGCAGCTCTTGGTTTCCTTTTGCATACTTTCACTGAACTTTGAAATTACTTTGTGTGTGTGTTTGTGTGTGTGTGTGTGTGTAAGATGGAGATGGAGAGGTTGATTTCATTTTATGTTTTACAATTAAGGGATAAGAACCACATGTATAAAACTTTATTGATAGTTCATAATACATAATAAAGCAAGGCCAATAACTATCATTTTAATCCATGTAGTTATTCTTCTGGATTATCCTTTTTCTTTAATTATTTGATCAGTGTGTTTTCTGACAACAGAACTGACAATGACCTCTCAGTAATATGACCTACAGTGTCAATCATTCATTCATCCTGCAAATGTTTCTTGAGTAACTGCAATGTCCTGGGTATTACATTAGGAACTAGGAATGTAATAATAAACAAAAACAGATACTTTCTCTGCCCTCATGGAGCATACAATATGGTAGGGGAGACATAGACATTAATTAACTGATCTTAAAACTAAGACAATACCAAGGAAAGGTACATGGTGCTATGAATGACTATAAGGGGTGGGATTTGATGAGTTAGGAGGTCATGGAGTATGGATGAGGTCCACTTCCCCATACATCCAAAAACTAATAGGACTCAAGAGACTAGAGAAAATCACTTAGGTAAAGGAAAGGTACTGATGAGCACTTTTTAAAATTTTATGTGCCAGAAAAAAATGAGGATTTATTTTTCTTAATGTGTATGTACTAAATATACAGTGAATTATAATTTGAAACACATAAACATTCCCAGCAATTCAACCAACAATAACAAAAATGTCAGCACTCTAAATTACCAGCTCTGTAGTCTTTTCCAATACTTCTGGTTATACAGACATAATTTTACATAGTTATGATCATTCTATATGCATCATTTTGAGTGCTGCATTTTTTTACTCATTGCTTTATATTGCCCTCTTTTATTTCTGCATAGTTCTCATATTTGTCATTCTTAACAGCAATAAAATATCCCATTGCATTAATGTACCAAAGTCTGCTTAAACATTCCCTCACTGTTGGGCATTTGGGCTGTTTCCAGTTTTTGTCTGTAATATATAGCACAGCTATAAACATCTTTATACAAATAGGTTTTTTATTTCTTTTGAATTATATCCTTGGGCTATATTCCAAAAAGTTGTGTTTCTGGGTCAAAGAACATGATAATTTTTATGGCTTTTATATTTGTTGCCAAATTTCTTTTCAGAACGACTTCACCAGGTTGTAGGGCAGCAACGTATTAGTATATCTTTTCCCCCAATACCCAACAGCAGTGACTACAGTCATTTTTATTAATTTACTCTTTTTTAATTAACGCAAGACTGTGCCTTATGGCTGTTTCAGTTTGAATTCTGTTAACTATGAGGAACTGAACATTTTCCAAAACCTTATGTTGTCTCCTTTCCCCCATCTCAGGTTTGGTTAATGACACTATAACCATTTTGCCTGAAGTGCAGACCAGGAGGTCATTTTACATTCATTCCTCTCCTTTGTTCACATAGTCCATTAGTTAGTTATTAAGGTCTGTTATTTCTGACTTCTTAGTATCACATCCCATCTTTTTTTCATTTTTATTTTAAACCTTATCCTTATTCCTCCTGAATGGTTTCTCTATATCTAGTCTCAGACTCTAATAATTTCTCCATATAGATTTTGAGTAGTTTTAAAAAAAAAAAAAATACAACATGTGGTCAAATCACTCTTGCTTGAAGTCCAAATGCTTTCTCGTGCACCCCTGGCCTGTAGGGTCCAGTGCCTGCCTCATTTTGCAGCTAGTAATCAGCTATACCCCTGTGCACAAACTTCCCTTAGCTACATCAAAGTATGTGTAAATTTTGGAAAACGCTATACACTTTTTACCTTTGCCCCTTTTTAGTTTGTATCCTTTTCTATGGAATATCACTCTCTCCTCTCGTTTTTCCTCTTTCCTATAAGTCTTCTCTAACATCCTCAGGCAGGCTTTTTTATCATCTCCTCTGTCCTTATAATAGCATTTTGTTTATTTTTTTCTCTAGCACTTATCAAATTGATGATAAATTATTTATTTACATATCTGCCTTCCCTGATAGACCATGGACTAGGACCAGGACCTAGTCTATGTTTTATTCATTTAGTCTCAGAACCTGTGAATATAGGAGGTGTCTTATAAATGCTTGTTGAATGAATACTATCTTATTCAACAGATGGTTCTAAATTCATCTGATCTGAAAACAGTATGCACAAATGTGATTGTGAAGCACTGTAAATCATTATATAGTGATTTAAATAAATTGTGGTGATTTATATAAATCACAATGATTAGCTTTAGTTTTAGAGAACTGGTTTTAAGCTTTTTTACTTAGGTAGTTACAGGACTCTTCCCAATTAGGATATAACTCCGCTAGGAGAGAAATAGAATCTTCATGTTTATTTCTTCAGGACTAGCATATGGGAAGCACCTAATAAAATGCTTGTTTTATTATTTTCATTTCCTCATTTATGAATTGGCCATTTTAAGTCAGTGATTTTTTTTAAAGATTTTATTTATTTATTTGTCAGAGAGAGAGAGAGAGAACACACAAGCAGGAAAAGCAGCTGGCAGAGGGAGAAACAGGCTCCCCACTGAGCGAGGAGCCTGATGTGGGACTCTATCGGGATCATGACCTAAGCTGAAGGCAGACACTTAACCAACTGAGCCACCCAGGCATCCCTAGTCAGTGATTTTTTTTTAAGATTTTTTTTTTTATTATTTATGTATTTGACAGAGAGAGACAGTGAGAGAGGGAACACAAGCACGGGGAGTGTGAGAGGGAGAAGTAGGTGCCCTGCCGAGCTAGGAGCCCCAATGTAGAACTCGATCCCAGGACCCTGGGATCATGACCTGAGCTGGAGGCAGATGCTTAACGGCTGAGCCACCCAGGCACTCCCCCTAGTCAGTGATTTTTTTATCTAGAAGGGCGAGGATTGTTTTTTAGGGTCATATCAGTTTTCTGGTTTTCTTTTGTAAGCTTATATGCATCATCTATATAATGACAATTTTATCTTAATCTATTGCTTTTCTTGTTACTTTGAAACATGTTTTTATTGTTTCAGAAGTTCATTTTTATTATAATTGTTCTTGTCTGCTTTCTTGTTGATAGTCTTTTCTGTTCCTTCCCTTACACATTTAGGATAAAGTTACTATTTCATTTCCATCTAGGCTTCCTAATGTTTTAATTTTTAGTGGAGTTTAACTTATGGAGTTTGTTGCTGTATCTGCTATAGAGTAAGGAGCTAATCTATTTTTTGCCGATGTGGCAGTGTCAAGAAAAATAGCTGTTCACTGAAAGTGTGTTTATTGGGGGCTTCTCTGAGGCCTTTACATCCTAGTGAGATGACTACTAAATTTCCTCTCAATAAATATTTGTTGAACACCTACTTTGTATTTGAGTAGAGAAAAGAAAGTTCTAGGTTGAGGTTCTAGGTCATGTTTGTCAATGTCCTGAATCAGAAGTAAGGGTAAGGCATTTAAGGAATAGAAAGATGGGCAGTATGGTGTGCAAAAGGAGAGTAGTAGAACGCTAAAACAGAGACTGAGAACACACAGATAGGCCAGGACAGGATCATTACTGGACTATGTATACCATGGTAAAGAAGTTTTGTATTTTGTTCTATAAGCCATAGAAAACCATTACAGAGCTTTTGTAAGAGCAGTGACATACATTAGAGTCTACTCTATTCTCTGGGCCAAATAGATTTCAAAGTGCAAAAGTAAAGGATCAAAAAAGCTTAGTAAGAGTACCATTTCATTACAAAATAATGGTAGATTGGGTTACGGTAATGGCAGAAGAGATAGAAGTTAGCATAGATATGATTTATTGATGGATTTTTCAGCTAAGTGGCATGAGGGAATTAGAAAAGAATGACTTTTTGGACAATTAACATCTCTCTTTCAAGGGCCATCACATGCAGAGAAGGAAGCTTTTCAAAAGGAAGTGAAACGAAGATGAACATACATTCATATTCAGGGAATACTATCCCTGGAGCAACAAAAGATGGCTTTAAAAAATATTGGGTGTGCTTCAAGCTCAGGATAGTGATCTGAGCACAAGCTTAATTTCCTTTGGAACCACCATCCCAACTCCTATTAAAAATTGATAAAGAATAAATCCATAATAACAAACACAAAAGAGGAATCATAAGCAGATGAGAAATTTTTGACAGATTTCTATAAGACAGTAAATAGATGAAAGGCTGTTGACAGATTAAGCAGAGTGAGGAAGTGGAAATCCAGAGGACATAGGCCTTGGGAAAAGAGAGCCAGTCCATCTAGTAGATAGCCTCAGAGTCAGGAAGGGCTGGGGTGAGAAAAGGGTCCAAGCCAAGGGGTTTATATAGAAGTCTGTCTGCAGTGGAATTACATTTACAGCTCAGCTCTCCCCTCCATCATTTTAAGTCCTCTGCACTGCTCATACAGAATAAGGGCAGCTCAATCTATTATCTCTGAGCAAATCCCAACCCAAGATTTAGGAGCCTTCACTCAAGAAATTGAAGGGATTGCCTTGGGATAAGCTAGTATTGCTAAAACGGAGTTGTTCCTTACTCGCTCTCTAAAGTGAAGTGTGTTGGTGAACAAGTTCTGCCCACAAAATAGAGATCCCAATGAAAAGAAAGACTTATCTAAAAAGCCTAAATATTCAACAGCTGAGAAAAATCTGTACCTGCTACCTAGAAGAATCTACTTAGTCCCCAATATTTAAATATGAATAGATAGCCAAAGATCACAAGACATAAGAAGGAAACCAGAAGCAGGAAGGAGAAAACCCAAGATAAATAAATAAATAAATTGACCCAGGAAGAATTATAATTCAAGACCAGAATTATAAAATAAAAATTTGAAATTTGTATCCTTATAAAGATATAGGAAGATATTGTACTTGCAGAATAAAAACACATTTCTATGGGGGGGAAAAGGTACAAAGAGAACAAAAAGATATTTTTTGAAACTAAATTTATAATTGCTGAAACTAAGTCCAGTAAAGATTAGACAGTGATTTCTTAGGTACAACACTAAAAACATAAGTGATAAAAGAAAACATTGATTAATTGAACGTCATCAAAATTAAGTTTTTTGTATCAAATGATACTATCAAGAATGTGAATGCACAGAATGGGAGAAAATATTTGCAAGTCATGTAACTGATAAGTGACTTGTATCCAAGATATATATAAGGAACTCTTACAAATTAACAATGAAAAGACACATAGCCTATTTTAAAAATGAGCAAAAGGGACTTGAACAGACATTTCTCCAATGAAGATATGCAAATGGCCAGTAAGCATAAGAATGGATGCTTAGTATCATTAATCATTAGGGAAATGCAAATTGAAATCACAGTGAGATACCACTTCATATCCTTTGGGATGGTCAAAAATATACATATATGCAAGAATAAATATTGGAGAAAAGAAAAAGAATACATATTGGAGAAAACATGGGGAAATCAAAACTTGCGTACACTGCTGGTGGGAATGTAATATGGTACAACTGCTTCAGAAAACAGTCTGGCAATTACTCAAAAGGTTAAACACAAAGTTACCATTATGACTCAGCAATTCCACTCCTAGGTAAATACCCAAGAGAAATGAAAATGTATGTCCATAAAACATGTGTACAAATGTTCATATTGACATTATTCATAATAGCCAAAACCTGGATACAACCCAAATATCCATAACTGATGAATGGATAAATAAAAAGTGGTATATCCATACATTAGACTATTATTTGACAATAAAAAGAAATGAAATACCAATACAGGTTACAACATGGATGAAGCTTGAAAACATGCTAACTGAAAGAAGCCAGTCACAAAAGGCCCCACATTGTATGATTTCCTTTATATGAAATGAACAGAATAGGCAGTCTATAGAGACAAAAAGTAGACAAAAAGCAGTTTCTGGCATAGTTGACACCTAAAGGAATATCAGCCATAATTGTTAAGAAGAATAAGTGTATTTCAAAGATGAAAAGGCAGGTTTGTTTCCTTATTTTTTGCATATAATTTTATGTAGCTTTCCAAGAAGTTTAGAGAATCCAGTGGATATAGGAACTAAAAAGATTAGCTACAATAGCATGCCAGGATAGTGAGGGTGATCACAGCTCTACCTCCTGTGTAGAAACTACCACATTCTCATTTGGAGTGGGAAGGTGCACAGCTGGGGACAATTGGTGTACAGAGTAATTATTACAATGTTATTCCTAGTAATTGTTCTGTTTTATTTCAACTGTGAAAGAGTTATATGACTTGACCAAACTACAGGAGGAGAGAACAATTTCTTCCTCTTAGTTCATAAGAAATAGTTTCCATCTCTGCCTCTGCAGAGCAAAGGCCTCCAGCAGCTGTTAAGTACTCATTAACAAGGAAGCATTGGCTACTGCAAGGGTCTGCTCCCTAGCTAAGCAGCTAAGCGTTGGGTTAGTTACTACTACTTCTAAACTTGCTTCTTCCCCCCCCCCCCCTTGGGAAGGACTTCTTTCCTGATTAGAAGAACAACTTAATTCTTTCCCCAAGCCCAAGGCCATCGATCATTGCCATTATGATGAAGATGTTTCTCTCTTCCTCCAATGTCAGAGAAATCAGATGGGGGTTAGAAAGAACATTGAAGAAGGAGGCTGGAGTCCTGGAAAACATAGAGTTAGATTTGACACAGATATTCTTCCTCACTTTCTTTTTTTCCATTTATTTTCTCATTATTTTTCTTCTTTTCCCTAGAACCCTATCTTCTCTTCCAAGAATGGCCTACCCTAACAGGCACTACTAAGATCAGAATCTGTCGAAGGTGTGGCCCGTAGTCCTCCTGCATTAGAAGCACCTGGAGAGTTTCTTAAAAATGCAGCATGATTCTTAAGCTCCAGCCTAGACCTGCCAAACCAGAATGTGGGGGGATGAGACCTAGATATTGGATTTTGAACAGCAGCTCCAAAGTGTTCTTTGCACACCAAAGCATAAGAACCACTGCCCTGTAACATAGGCAGAGTGGGTTTTATTATCTTTGTTTTACAGATCAAGGAATGGAGGTGCATAGATGTTAAATTTTTACCAAACTCACATTTATTTGACGCCAGCAGTATGCCAGGCAATACCCTTATTCCTTCATGCATATTATCTTGTTAATCTTCACAAGGCCTTTCAGAAATAGGTGCTGTTCCCTCCATTCGAAATGGTTTAGAGAGATTAAACAACATACCCAAGGCCATATAGCTAATAGGCTGTGGAGCCAAGTCTTAAATCAGGTATCATTCTGACTCCTAGGCCCATGGTCTTTCTACTCTGTGGTGCTGTTTTCTTGAATCTTCATTTTTTAACAAAGCCACATGGTCTAGCATACTAGAAAAAATATAATCCTTTTCCACCTTAGTTCCACAGTGTTCACTCTCCTCGACTCAGCTTCATACCAAGGCTTGAGCTTTTGGAAAGTTTAGTTTTACATGTGAAATTTATCATGACATCTTGATGCATTTTTCCTCCTTCCCATCAGGCTCCGCAGCCAGGGCAAATCATATCAGGTCAGTTATAGCCTTCTTTGCTTGAATCCAAGTCTTTATGACTTCCTTAGCAGCATTTTAGACTGTCAAGACATGTTTACAATAATATTCCCCTAACCAGCACCTTCCAGCTCCAGTCATAGCCTTCCAGATCTGTTTCAACATCTCTCATCATCCCCCACCCCCCTGCCATTTGCCTTCATTTTAATCAAGCAAACTTATTTTGTCCTTTATGTATTATTATCTCACATCTGCCTCCATTTTGTTCCAAACATGGTCCTATAGCCTCCCTCCTTTTAACTCCCCATTAGCAGCAAATGGGCTTCATCCTGGGGGCCAGATCTAGGTAATAGTGCCTGGTACCCTGTCTTTAGAAGGATTTATAGGTCAATTCTGAGATTAGTGAGACAATATTGAGAACTATTATCAGTGTCTACCATGGGCTCAGAAAAAGGGGACAGCACTACAAACATCACAAATTTGCTGTCTCTGCATGGTTAAAGCAAGGGCTTTAGACTCAGAACTGGGTTTGAATCTCAGTTCTGCAACTTATTACCTGGGTGGTCTTGACCAGTATCTTCATCTATAAAATGAAACCATACAGGGTTGTATATTATATAAACCACTTACCGAATGCCTGTCAATCAGTATACACGGTAGCTTACTTATTTTTTCCTTTCTTCATTCAAGATTGCCCTTAAATTAAACCTCACGGATATAACTTCTATTGGCAAGAAAGATTGGTTGAAGAATCTCATCCATCTCAAGTTCCAGTATATTAAAACCTCTATAAATCTATCAAATTGAGGGAATAGTAAGCTAGAAGGGAAGCCTAAGCAGAGAGCTGCATTAGCTATTAAAGCCAATGAACATATAGCCATGCTATTTATCAGCTTACTGCTAACATAATATTATATATAAATAGGGGTGGGGAGAAAAGGGGAAGGGAGGGAGGGAGAGGGAGAGGAAGGGAGAAACAGAAAGAGAGAGAGAGATCAATATATCATTTTTTCTATGCAGCACCTAGTACATATAGCTCAGTATATCACTAGCCATGGAAAAGTAAGTGGCTTTGGACCAAATGGAAGATGCCTGGTTTGCCATAACTCAAGATGAATAATTTCCTCACAGGTTTTTCCTAGGCTTTAGAATGTAGAATGTAGAATGGCTGTCACATCTTATTCATGCTAGTTACATAACCAGAGTTCTCTTTGTGGACGAGGGAAAAAAGATCAGACTACCGCTCTCTTATTGAAGTTTGTACTCATTTAGACATCCAGTTCCCTGTGAAGGATTTATCCTCCTTCCTGGGAGCAAAATTCAGAATCCAGTTTTTAGGGTTTGCATTCTATGGTCCAGAAGTAGTAATCAAACCCCAAAGACCATGAATAAAGATGTGCCTTATTATAAGGGAGAGTTGTGATATGCCCTGGGAGAGAAGGCTCAACAATATTTCAGATACGTCATATGTGCAGGTGGATAACAAAGGAAAGAAATTCTCCCAGATTTGGGATCTCTTGGGGGAGGAAAAGGAACTCTCACAATGAAAGAGGATATTTTGTTCTTTTCCATAGCAGCAGATTGGCTCCAATGGGAAAGATCCCCCAATACTGGAAGGTCTGCCTGGCACTGGCTATTTTCCTTTGATATAAGTCCCTGCCCTTTCCCTATCTTACCCTTCTTTGCATGACTGGATGTCAGCATGAAGGCAGACATCTTATGTTCTCTGGGATAATCATCCAGGATTTCTGTCTTCGTAATTCAGGTATGGAGACGTTCAACTTTGGAAAACCAAGATCTTGCCCTTTTTGTTATTCACATCCTGGGTCATCTTTTACTTGTACATTCATAGACCTAAATCTAGGGATTAGAATGGAAGTAGATGACTGAAAATCCTTGGATAATACCAGACACTAAACGGAATTTCACTTTCCCAGTGGTATTTCACTCCTGACAGCACTGGTCTGTGCGCATGTTATCCCACCTCTAATATTACTGTTGTGGAGCATTCTGCAGCTGTGTTGAAGTTATTCATTTATGTGGTTTGGGCCAGTTTCTGAGAAACAGGCAGAACTAGAGAGCAGAAGAATCCATCAATGTTAGAGTTGAACAAAGAAAATTATGATCTTTTTGGACTTGCTGTCTTCCACATTGCCAATATAGATATAAAAATAAAGGATAGAAATGATATAGATTACAGTGTAGTTACAGAGAGCCCTAATTTTCAGGGAAGGAGCATGGAGGGGGGGGAGAATTCCCCAAACTCATTGACTTATAATGTCAATTCCTTGGGGGTTTGTCTAATCAGTTTCCTTTATGTGTTATTTCTGTGGTGGTTTTCTCTTATTCTAGTTTTAAAAAATTATGTCAAAGACTTCTGAAAACAGAACATTTTGCTCATTTGAGATGAGTTTTTTACACTACTCAAAAAACAAGAGTATGTTTGGTCATCTTGGTAGTATTTGGAAATGCATATTTTGTTTGACATTATTTGTGAATTATATTTTTCCTCCTCAGAATAAGTGTAGAAATGCTTCCATATGTTTGAAGTTGGTTTCATCCTTTTGCTAAGAAGGAAAAAGGAAGAATGTAGTTTATAGCAGTTTTCATGTGAATACATATTTAGTAATGGTGTTTCCTCAAAGCTCAAACAGCTTTTCTACTGCTTCAATATGCTACTAAAGTTAAAAAGATAATAATATCATTTGTTTCAAAGTATTAAACTATAATTGAGATTTTTTTTAATATAATGAAACTAAACTATATTTTACTATTTTGATTTCTTATACAAATATGATCTTAGGTGAAGATCTGACTTTAATTTTTTTTTCTCAAATAGCGTAGCTATTTTCACAAATCATGTAGCATCATTAAAGAAATGCTTCAATTTTTCATATACTAAATTCTTTTCCATGTAATAAATTCTTATATATAAAAGATTTTATATATATATAAAAGATTTTATATATATATAAAAATAAAATATAAAAATATTTAAAAATCTATTCCATAGATCTCCTTACTAATTCCTAATCTCTTTACTAGTTCCTAAGATCTCCTTTCTAATTCCTAGGAATGTTTTAATAATTGTGGGGGTTTTATGGCATATTTTAATATATGGTAGATCAAACAAATGTCCCTTCATTATTCCAGTTTTAAAGAATATTCTTGGCTTCTTCTAGATGAATGTTAGAACGATTTTGTAAAGTTTCAAAATATCTACTGGGATTTTTTAAATTAGAATTTCATTAAACCCATAAATTAGTTTAGGGACAATAATTGATTTTCCTCTCCAGGATCATGGTAGGTCTTTCCCTTTATTCAATTTTAAAATATTTCTCTGTAAACTATAATATTCTATATAAGGGTCCAGTCTATTTTATATTTAATTACAGATTTTATGGACTTTCTTTGAGGGATGTGGGGTAGGGTGTGGGGGGAGAAAACATTAACTTTACTTTAAATGTTCCTAACTCTAGTTTTCCCATCTTTTTATAATGCTACTTTAAATAATGGAAAATTATTTGAGAACTTAATTATCAACCTATAGCAGAACAAACTATCCAATGCATATGAGGATCTCCAGATTATAGTACATGAAGAACCAGTTTCCAACTTTTAAGACACCAAATTAGATGTGTTCTTAATTGCCTACCCAGAGCCTTTTAGCCAAGCAGGGCATTGATGATTTTTTTTTCCCTCCTTATTTTCTTGTAAATGCATAGCTGTTATCATCAGTGACTATTTACTTCAAGTTCTTCGAGGCATATTCAAGAGGATTGGAATACATTTACCAACATCAGCATCAAAAGTCTGTTCCTGGGTTGACCATCTTGGGCAATGGCATTACTACAATTAAAACTTTGGGCTCCTCTCTTTTGCCTCCTGCCCAACTCAGAGTCACCCAGCAAGTCCTCTTGAGTGCTCCACCAGTGTTACTCACTGGGTCTTTTTTCATTCTCACATTTCCATCCCCTTCTCTACCAGTTTGTCCACACCAGTACGTTTCACCTTTACTCAGCCAGAGTGATCTTCCTGACACTCAAATCTGATTCCCCTTACTTGTTTAAACGCAGGATAAATCCAACAAATATAGATGAAAAGAGCCAACTGTATTTGCAATATTATGTTGGGTGCTAGTCATGCAAAGATAAATAGGAGCTGGACTTGTACCTAGTTGTTAAGGGATAAAGGCCAGACTTGTTAGCATCACAGCCTAGAAGCTAGTGACCTGACCAGTCTGACTTCCTGCCATTCCCTTCCCTGTCTCCTGACATCCAGCCAAGATGGACTCCTAAGAACACACTCAGCTTGACTCTACCTTGTTTTGCCTGTTCTTCATGGCAAAATCTTACCCTTCTTTCAATGCCAAATTCAGAGTCATGTGCGATGTGAAGCTTTTCTCAATGCTTCTCTCTCTTCTAACACCATGGAGTGTAGAGCTAACTGCTCCCTTGACTGCTGGCCCTCAGCAGTAGTTTGTACCAGTAGTACAGCACATAGAAACTCTGATAGCTGATCGTCTCCAGGTCTGTCTTCTTGGCTTTATGGTGGTTGTCTTGTAGCAGAGGCCCTGGGTCAGTACCTTTCATACCCTGCATATTCTCTTACAAATAGGCACTGTGGTGCTCAAGTCTGAGAGGAAGCCAACAAGCAAAAGAAGGTGCTCAGGCCTTTTTTTCTTTTTCAGATAAATTGGTAGTATTTTCTCAAGGCAAAAGTTCAACTTATTTTTTGCATCTTAGAGTTGTACTGTACTTCTGGGCCTCGGTGAAAACATCTTGGAGGCAGCTTAGGATACTAGAAAGAGGGTCAGGATTGGAGCCAGAGAACCTGGGTTTAGTCCACACTAGCTCTATGAATTTGAGTAAGTCATAAAACCTCCATGAGGCTCAGCCTCCTCCACTACAGATTAGGAATATTTACTTCCTACCAGGTTGTTTTGAGAACTATGTGAAATTATACATGTAAGAAGCTGAAAAGCATTTTATAATGATAAAGCACTATAAATGTCAGTGTTATTTTTATTATGGTTATTTTATATGTAAATGAAGACAGTTTTACATAAAATATTTCAGTTTTGGAAATTCTCCAGTTGGCATTTATTGCTTTGCCTGGTTATGCCCTTGCTTCCCCAGGAGTGCTACTAGCAGGGGTGGCCTGACTCCATAGAAATGTTAGAGCCACTATTTCTCTAGCCAGTAGGGAAGTTAGTAATCTGTATAATGGAATCAATAATATCCACCTTACTAAGCAAAACAGTTTTGAGAATTATAAGAAATAACACATGAATGGCTGGTACTAAGTAGGTGCTTGATATGTGTTATATTCCCTCCAATCTCCATTTACATTTTGGTCTTGCCCATCAAACCAGTTCCATTCCTGATCACCTTTATGTTCCATTTCCTATATTCTTGCTCCTGGACTGCTAAATGGTCCTGGAGACAAATAAAAGGCAAGACAATACAGACAAGAGCCAAGCTGCCTCCTCCTCCTCGTCTCCTTCTTCTCCTATCTTCCATGTCCTCCTCTTCTCCCTTGTTCTCCTCCCCGTCTCCTCTACCATTCTCTTTCTCCTACCCACCCCCATCTCCCTCCTCTCCTTCCTCTTCATCTTCTTTTATAAACTTCACTCCCATGCTCAGCAGCAGCCCTAACATCCTCTCTCTCACTTCCAATCCTGCAAAAATTAAGTACTCTTCCATATCATGGCAAGGCAGAGCCTCTGTTTTGGCAGCACATGGCAACCCCTTTGCCATGTGTCTGCCTGCAAGATTATTCTGGGATAGAGTAGAAGAGGACCTTCTTGACAAAACACTGTCTCCCTTCCTAATGGAAGAGTTTTTTGGTTATGAAATATTGATGAAAGATTGTTTCTGTCTGAAGAAAAGTTCCCTTCCAGGGACTCAGGGTTGAAAGGAATGTCTTAAAGAACTGAGATACTCCTTTTGATTTCCTGTGTCTGGCTGGTAACTCTCGCAAATAGTAACAATAGCCGTGACGTACACGGCCTCAGAACGCGTGGATGGGGAGAACGGGGGTTAGTAGATAACTGAGTTATTCGCAGACTTGCAGTTTATGATACCGCACATCTGTGTGGCCCTAGACGCTTCCCCCCAGCTCTGTGGTTCTGGGTAGAGTCTCCCGGAGCACGGGAGGCTGGGGGATTAGTAGCAAGGCTTTGCTGTGTGTTTTGAAAAGAAATAGGTCTGGTTTCTCTTCTGAGCTGAGCAAATGTCAGATGACAGTCAGTTCTCTACATAGCTGCTTCAGAAATAAATTTCTCTATGCTCTATGTAAGTGATGAACCACTAAATTCTACTCCTGAAACTAATATTACACTCTATGTTAACTAACTGGAATTTAAATAAAAACTTGAAACATTAAAAAAAAAAGATTTCTCTGTGTGGTGCTCAGGTTTCTACAGTCAGGTATGGCAGCCCATCACTGGGACATATTTGAAAATGCTTTATGCTTATATAACTAAATTGGATTTTCCCATGCTCTTTTCAGAAGGAAAGGTCTGAGGTTTTCAAAGGCTCTATTGAGTCGCCATCCTTGGAAACTGTTATAGTTTGTCTCCTAGCAGATTTCAGAGTCCTTAGAGAATACAAAATGAGAGAGAGAAGTTTAATGCATGGGAAAAGTGATGTAGGAACCATCAGGCATGGGCTTGGGAAGACAGACATAGACAGCATGCTGTATTGAGGTCTTGATTTCCAAAGGTAAAGGATGTATGAAGAACTGAAAGTATCCTTACCTTTACCTTCACAGTTTAACTTCCAGTAGCGCTGGATAGACCTTGATTGTGGCTGTGGACTCTTAGCCCAAGGATTGTCCTAATCTATGCCTCAGCTTATTTTATTTGTTCTTTCTGTTCTGTACAGATTCATGAAGGTGGCAGGAAGCACGGTGGATGCAGTTACCTGGCAACAGTAGGTATTCACCATTTTTGCACTTACTTATTATAGCTACTGTGAAATGAAAGATAATTAGCTGTTACGAGCTTTATAGCTGACATCTAATAAGCTACCCTTTATCCTCCAAGAGAAAAAGTCAAAACTAACTCCAAAACTGTTCTTGTGATGCATACTATCTCATAGTAATATAATTTTGCTTTGTTGTTAAAAAAAAAAAACCCAAAACAAAAAACAATGAAAGCTCAGCTATTTTGTATACGCTTGATCTGTCATCAGTGAACAGGTAATGGGAATGTGAGCATGTCATCACTTACCCATCAGGTTTTCCTTGGGAATAAATTTCCTTAAGAGAGGAAGTAGTTGTAATTACTCAATATATAATGTGAAAATAACAACACTTTATTATAGTAATGGCAGTGGTCTTAATTAGTCCAAGAATGTAACTAATATGAAGCACTTTAAAAAAAAAAAGAATATGAAGGGAATGAAGTAGCCTCAAGAGAAGATAAACCCCAGTATTCCGGGAAGAAGCTTATAGTGGCAAAGACCTCCTACCCTAAGGGTAGCTTGATTTGTAAAGATAATTATCTGATATATAAATTAATTTTCTTTGAGTATCCTTATGGTATTGGTGCTGGAATGTCAACATCTCACAATATCTCACCAATTTTATATCAGAATCCTGCCCTTCCTTTTTGTAAGAAATCTATCCCATAGCATCTTCCAAGTCATCTTTCATCTAATGTGGTCCTCACAGCTCAGACATGTGCTCCTATTCTGGGCCCTCATAGCTGTCAAGTGTGACTACCTCACTCAGTAACTCTAACCCTGCCTGCCTAGCACATTTACTTCTCTTCTCTATCCTCCATTTTAAGTGGGTCACAGTATCCCTTGGGATTCATGACAGTTGTGAAAAAAGCAAGAACAGTGGATGAACTCTTTATTAACTATCCCAAAAGGATTTTTGATCGTTGGAAATCAATAACTTCAATCATAATGGAAAATATTTTATTATGCATTTATACTTAGTTTCTCTAAGCATCATTTTAAATGTTTCCAGAAATTCTTATCCTTCCTCCTTCAATTTGTTTTGTGAGTCGTGGATGAGTAGGTCTAGAGATCTCATCATTCCCATGCTTAAAACCCCTCAGTGCCTTCCCTTTGTACTTAGACAAAAGGCCAAACTCTACTGTGGCCTCTAAGGAAGGTACTTTGTGTTTGGCTTCTGCTACTCTATGATTGATTGCTTCTAGTGCCACCCTGACCTTACTCATCCTGTCCCAACACACTAGTGGTCTTTCACTTTTTAGAAGGTTCACATGCGTGTCTGCCTCAGGATCTTTGTAAGTGCTGTTGTCTCTGCCTGGAATGCTGTTCTCCTCATTTTTTGTGTGGCAAGTTACTTCTTATCGCTAAAGATGCAACTTACATGTACTCTCCTTTGAGAGGCCTTCCCTGATGATAACACAGACCCCCTTTAATTCTCTTTCTTAGCTTTTTTCTTTCCATGGTACTTTACATAACTTATAATTACTTTACAAAACTTATAATTATTTTTTTCTCTTACCTTGTCTTTGTAATTTGTGTGTTTTTCTCTTCCACCAGAATAGCACTTAGTCAGTTCAACAAGTACTTATTTAGGCAATTGTTTACTGAGCCTTTACTCTGGGGAAAAATAACAACAATGATGAAACTGTTTGCAGGAACTGTTGCAAACCTTTTATGCCTTACTGTATCCGACCCTCACAACTACCAAGAGTTTGGGACTAGTTTTATCTCTTGCATAACTTAAAGTAAGTTGTAGAAAATCCAAATATTACACAGAAAGTTGTAGATTTTGGACTTAAAGTTGAGTGTGTCTCACTCCAAGGGCTATTCTCTTAACTGTTCATACTTTACGATTTTTTGCTGAAAGTATTACATTCTACTAGAGCAATTCAAATCCTCTTCAGTATCTTTCATCAAAGGGTATCTGGATAACATAGCAAAAAGGCTGACGCCTAAAGAATTCCTAGTGGTTAGAAGGAGAAATAAAGAGATCAGTGTATGAAAATTTTTGGGTAAGAATGTAAGACTTGCTCAGATATTATGACTGACAGGGAGGAATCAGAAAAAGGTTTTCTTCCATATTCAAACATTCTCCATACCACAAATGGAATGAAGTGAGCCCAATCTTTTTTTATAATGGAGAAATAAGATTTTTATAAATATATTTTAATAATTAGCTATTTTTAAAATATTGGCCACCTCTCAAGATAAATGTCATGTGTTTGCAACTACTCTAAAAATACCCCCCAAAGCAGGCAAGGGGTTGTGTTTCTTTTGGCTCCAGGATCAGCACTCATTTGGGGACAACCAGTAGCACCTGGAATCTACCATTTATCCCTTCCAGCCACAGTTTTCAGTCAAGACTTGGAATAGTCATGGAACAATTCCAGGAAATCCTGGCCAGGAGAATTCAGTGAAAATTAAATCCAAATACCATGTTTCTCTAACCCTGAGAAATGCTGAGGTGAACTTCCTAATGTAAAGAAATTAAGAGTCATAGAAAAAAAAGAACACAGAATTTGTCAGTAAATATCTATATATAGGTAGCCAAAAAAAATCAATTCAGTACTGGAATACTGAACTTGGAGCTTGAACAAGAGCTCTGAATCTGAAGTAATAAATAAATAGGTCTATACAGTTAGACTATTTTGATTTGAAGGTTCATGCTCATGGGTTTTGAGGACCAAGACACATGACTTAATGATTGGTCCTTCCTAATCCATGCAGAAAACCCAGCAAGAGGTAGTGAGATGAAGTTCCAATTACAAGAGTAAGTAGTACAGTAGTTTGTATCAGTTATCAATGATAAATCTGGACCAAAAAAATAATACACACACACACACACACACACACACACACACACACACAGGAGAATGACCAAAAGGCGACAGAAGCTAGAGAAAGTTATTCAGTCCTTGAAAGAAGTGAATGATGCTAATGAGATCTGTGGTTACTTAAGAATCTATGTGGCATCATGTGGCTAGAACTCAAACAAAATACATGGTTGTATATTGGTTTGAGGTCTCAGAAGGAGTCAGAAGGTAGAAATCTCAGAAAGAGGGGGTTTTGGGCAAAGCACCAAATATGCACATAAACTTCCTTCAAATCCTTGCCTGATCCCTGCAATGTGCATATTCAAGGGAGACCCCAAGGAGCCTGGTAGAAAATAACAGCTGGAAATCTGAAAAAGTTGAACAGCAATTTCAGCTGCTGTCTGTCACATGAGGGACAGAGATTGGAACTTGAATTTCACAAATTTAGAGGGACTTCATAAACACCTTGTAAGTGTTTTCCAGTGAAAACTAAGAGTTATGCCTCAGGAGTAAAGTCTTGTCCTGGGACTAAGGATTTGCCCTAAATCTAATGTATAACCTAAATAGATTCACCCTAACAAAGTGTAAACTGAAGCTGCCACAAGAACAAGATGATCAGTCATTCATCCAACTTCATGCTATATCCAAAACCAACACTCTTCTGTCTCTACAAAATATCATCCACATTTTGAAGTACATGATTAAAAAATTAGTAGATATGCAGAGAAATAGGAAATTGTGACCCATGGCCAGAAGAATGAGCAATAAATAGAAACCGAGGTGACCTCAGAAATAGAATTAGTTGACAAGAATTTTAAACAAGCTGTTGTAAATATATTCAAATAATTAAGGGAAAATGTTTGCATTGAGTGGATAGATTAGCAGTGAAATGGGAACTACATATATATAGAACCAAATGAAATTTTTAAAGAAAAAAAGAAACTGAAATGAAAAACTCACTGGGTGCACTTAACAAGAAGTTGGAAACTACAGAAAAAAGGGTTAGTAAACTTGTAAATAGATCATTAGAAATTACACAATTAAAGAACAGAGCAAAAATACTGGGAAGAAAATGTTCAAAGTTTCAGCAATCTCATTGTCAATATCAAGATGTCTAACATTTGTATAATTTGAGACCAGAAAGCAAGAAATAGATAATAAAGCAGAAATTTTTTTTGAAGAAACTAAAACTGAACTCCTCTCAAATTTGGTGAAAAACATTAACTTATAGAACCAAGAACCTAAGAAAACCCTAAGAAGGATAGGGGCTCCTGGGTGGCACAGTCAGGTAAGTATCTGACTCTTGGTTTCGGCTTAGGTCATGATCTCATGATCCTGAGATCAAGCCCTGTTTTGGGTTCTGCTCAGCACAGAGTATGCTTGTGGTTCTCTAAATCAATCAATCAATCTTAAAAAAAAAAAACCTAAGAAGAATAAATACAAGGTAAATCATGCCTGACCATATCATAGTCAAATGTCTGAGAACAAAGGATAAGGAAAAAAAACTTTCAAAATATTCAGATAAAATCATACTTTACATACTGAGACCAAAGACACAAATTATGGCTAACTGAACATCAGAAGCAATGGAGAATAGAAGACAATGGAACAACATCTTTAAAATGCGAAAGAAAAGAAGCCAGGATTCTATATCTAGCAAAAATATTCTTTAAAAATGAAAGTGAAATAAAGATGTTTTTGATAAATGAAAACCAGTAGACCTGTGCTACAGGAAATACTAAAACAATTTCTTCAGATAGAAAAGCAGTAATAACATCTGAAGGAAAACCTGGATTGCAAAAAATAATGAAACACATTGGAAATTGTAAATTTGTAGATAAATGTAAAAGACTATTTTTTCTCTTCACTTCTTAAAAAAAACAAATGAGTAATGCAAAAAAAAATACAACATCATCTTATGGGGTTTATAACATATAGATGTAAAAACATATGGCAATCATACCACAAAGGAGGAGGAAGGGAGGAGGACCAAATGGAATTACACTGTTGTGAGGTTCTTTTATGTGAAGTAAGACAGCATTCACTCTAAGAAGACTGCAGTATAAGTAAGGTTCAAATTATATTCCTAGAATTAAGGTTTTATATAGAACTAAGGTTGTTGATCTAAAGTAAAGCAAATCCAGGTTATCCTGGATTATCCAGACGAACCCAATGTAACCATAACAGCAGAAGAGAGAGGAAGATTTAGCTACAGAAGAAAAGGTTATGTTAATATGACTGAGAAGGACTTGACCCACCACTGCTGGATTTAAAGATGGAAGAAGGGGGCCATGAACCAAGGAATGTGGGTAGCATTTGGAAGCTGGAAAAGCCAAGGAAATGGATTCTTCCCTAGCACTTCTGGAAGGAAGACAGCCCTCCCAATACTTGATTTTAACCCAGTGAGACCTATGATAGTATCTAAACTACAGAACTGTAAGATAGTAAATTTAGATTGTTTTAAGCCACTATCTGTTAATTTGTTTAGAGCAGAAGTAGAAAACTAATGCAGTACCTAATAACAGAGATCCAAATACACAAAGGAAAAACTAACAGAACCACAGGGGTAAGAAATAGACAAATTCACTGTCATATTTGAAGATTTAAAAACACCTCTTTCAGTAATTAATAGGATAATTAGATTAGAGGAAGGATATCAAAGATTTGAATAACACTATGAATCAGCTTCACGTAATTGACATTTGTAGACTACAACTGAACACACATTCCTTTCAAATTCACAGGGAACATTCACCAAGATAAACCATGTGGTCAGCTATAAAACAAGTTTCAGTAAATTTGAAATTGAAATCATACAGAATGTTTTTTGATGACAAAGATATAAAGTTGGATATTAGTAACAAAAATATCTATCAAACATATAAATATTTGGAAATTAAATTACACATTTTAATATAATCTATGGATCAAAGAAATCATTAGAGAAAGTAAGAAATATTTTTAAATGAATATGAAGTTATTTTATCAGAATTTCTGGGATTCAGCAAAAGCAGAGCTTAGAGGGAAATTTATATCTAATATGTGTAATTAGAAAAGAAGAAACACTTGAAAGCAATGACCTTCATTTCTATATTAAGCTAGAAAAAGAGCAACCTAAATACAAAAGAAGTAAAATGAAGAAAGTAACAAAGATAAAAGCAGAAAGCAGTAAAACATAAAATAGACAAAGAGGAGAGAAAACTTACAAAACCAAAAGTGTTTCTTTGAGTAGATAACAAATTTGAAAACTGGAGAGAGAGAGAGGAAATTGTCAGTATCAGGAAAGAGATACTTACCGTAGATCCCATAGACATTAAAAGTATAATAAGGGAATATTATGAACAACTTTATGCCAACAAATTTGAAAATTGAAAGTTTCTTGAAGTATACAGTTTACCAAAAATGACACAGATTAAAAATTCTTAATATCCCTATTTAATGGCTCATTTTGGAGAATCTGGCAATTTCTTATATAACTAAATATATACCTGTTCTATGACAAAGCTATTCCATTGCTAGGTATTTATCCAGAGGAAGTGAAAACAAATGTCACACAAAAACTTTTATAAGAATGTTCATAGCAGGCAAAAACTAGCAGCAGCCCAGGTGTCCATTGGCAAGAGAATAGATGAGACAAACTGTGGTGTTTTCATACAAAAGAATGCTACTCAGCAAGATAAAAGAACAAACTAATGATACACTCCACAACATGGATGTTGTCTCAGAATCATCATGCTAAGTGGAAAAAGGCTTATATAAAAAATTGCATATGTTGCAATTATATGAAGTTTTAAAAATTAGAACATTGCCTTTGTAGTTGTAAGGGCAAGGATATGGATCGAGAGGGAAAGGCACATGAGACAATTTTCTGAGGTGATTGTAATGTCCTACATCGTGATAGGGGATTTGGGTTACAAAGGAGTATGCATTTGTTAAAATTCATCAAATGATACTTAAGATTTGTGTGTATTATTATGTATGTAAAATTTACTTAAGAAAAAGAACCATAAACAGATGTTGAATTCTAGAGTTAAACAATATGCCTAAAGTTTAGGATGAAGTCTAAAGTCTGCAACTTATTTTGAAATGCTTCAAAACATAAAATGGATCAATGGATGGATAGAGAGGTTGATAAATGTGAGACAGAGCATATAATAAAATGTTAATTGTAGTACTTAGGTGGTAGCTTCATGGTTTTCACTATATAGTTTTTTCCACTTGTGTCTGTTTGAACTTTTTTATGGTAAAATATTCAGAAAAAGCCTAAATTGTTATACCTAAATAATGTTATCTATTATATAATATAATACATTGGTATGAAAATATTTATGAAAAATATAATAAATGGAAATGCTTTTGTTAAGTGAGTAAGATATAAAATATATAAATCATACTTCAGTAATATAAAAAAATACATGTAAACTCAAAAGGCACTAATAGGTCAAAAGTGTTCATCTTAAGATATAGGGAGTAATGAGACTGTTTCATTCTCATTTTTACTTTTCTGTAGTTTCCCATTTTTCTGTAATAAGCATGTATTGCATTTTTGGTTTTTTTTTTTTTTTTTTTTTTTTTAAAGATTTTATTTATTTATTCGACAGAGATAGAGACAGCCAGCGAGAGAGGGAACACAGCAGGGGAGTGGGAGAGGAAGAAGCAGCCTCATAGCAGAGGAGCCTGATGTGGGGCTCGATCCCATAACGCCGGGATCACGCCCTGAGCCGAAGGCAGACGCTTTAACCGCTGTGCCACCCAGGCGCCCCTGCATTTTTGTTTTTAATACCAACCATCAGTACCCAGCTCCACCCTTCTGACCCCCATATCCATCTCTCCAGAAGGAATCGTCACAATTTAAGCCACTTCTTCTATTTGTTTCCATATTTCTAAACAACAGTCTGATGCTGCCACTTCTTAATGTTTTCCCCAATTCAAATATTATCTATTAATTTCCTACTATGGAAGATGAGAATTTAGCTCGCATAACCTCTCTAACTCTTTACATACTGAAACATATTTACCTTTCCCCATCCTCCAGTATTTTATATCTAAGTATTGGTTAGATCAGAATTCAGTATTCACATTTTTATTACTATGTAAATATGACTCAGCAAGACTGTGGTGTACTATGGTTACATTTTCTTTCTTTCACAACTTTCTGTTTTCCCTGGAGGTAATAACTGTCTCTTTTTCATTTGCCTAGTTTCCATAATCTACCACTAATTCATCCCTCCACTCTGTACCAGAGGAGTAAATCTCCTCTCTTTCTATGCAAACACCCCAGGTAGTCATCAGTTTCATCTTGTCCTTGTCCTGCTCTCCCGAAGCCATCCCTCCTCTGTTCCCATCTGGACTGGTTGATCTCCGTGCTTCCTGCACAGCTGTTGTCCTGGGATCTCCCTTCACCATCATCTTGGGGATTCCTTTTGACTCTCTTATTTATTGGATCCATGCCTTTTTTTGAGGTTTACTCCCTCATTTTGGTAGAACATTTTTTTTCTAGGAACTTCATGAGAAAAGATAAATGAGAGGTAAACATGTCGAGACCTTGTATTAGGGTTGATTTATATTTTGGATGTATATGGATTTCTCTCAGATTTTGATGCTTTGGTTCCATTTTATTCTAGCTTTCCTGTAACTATTGAGAAATTCATTGCCTTTTTAATCCCCAGTCCTTTTATTTGCCCTGTTTTTTCTCTCTTGGTCCATTTAAGATCTTTTCCTTGTCCCCAGTGATCCTTTATGTTGACTCTCTTTCTATTCTGTTCACTGGTATACAGTAGACCCTCTCAGTCTGAAATTCATACCCTTCAGTTTAGGAAATTTTCTTGGATTTTTTTCTCTTTGATAGTTTCCTTCTATTTATTTATTTATTTATTTATTTATTTATTTATTTATTTATTTTTGTGCTTTCTCTTTCTGGAACTTCTGCTAGTCAGCTATCAGGACTCTTCAAATAGTACTCTAATTGTATATTTTCTTCCCCTTACTTTTTCTTCTGTTTTTTTCTGATAAATCTCCTTAATCATCTAAATTTTCATTTCTGTTATCATATTTCTAATTTCCAAAAGTTCTTTTTGTTCCTCAAACCTTCCTTTTAATGACTTCTTATAGCTCCTTTACTTGTTTTTGGATGCAGTATCTTCTGTTATCTCTCTGAGGATATCAACTTTAGTTGTTCGTTTCTTTTATTCCTTTTCTTCTTTTCTCTTCCCTTCTTTCCTTTCTTCTTCCCTCCCTTCTTTCCCTCTTTCCTTTCTGTCTCCAATAATTTTTTATGTCATTTGCATTAAACTTTTTTCCTCTATGTTCTTCCCTCCTACCATTTTTTTATTTTGGTTTCTGTCTTTCACATTAAAGATTTTCCTCAAATGTCAGATGATACTTGGAACTCTACTCTTACTTGAGAGAGAGGCATGAAAAGCTGATCAGACATTTTTTTGTTCATGGATATTTCTTCTTAACTAGTGGGGGTCTATGTCAGGTGGTCTGACTAGGTTATTACATTAGGGGACTCCTAACTGTCCATATCTGTTGGTCTTTTCTCTTATGTAATTTAGTTTTTCCAGAGAAGAATTCTTTCTCCTCTCATCTTAGAAGCATAAATCAGCAAGCATTCTCACATTTGAGGAAAGGGGCTAAATATCTTATTGTTTACTATGTAGCCTTTCATTTATTTTTTTTTTATTTTTTTAAAGATTATTTATTTATTTATTTGACAGAGAGAGACAGCCAGTGAGAGAGGGAACACAAGCAGGGGGAGTAGGAGAGGAAGAAGCAGGCTCCCAGCAGAGGAGCCTGATGTGGGGCTCGATCCCAGAACACTGGGATCACGCCCTGAGCCGAAGGCAGACACTTAACGACTGAGCCACCCAGGCGCCCCACTATGTAGCCTTTCATTTAATCCTCTTGTTTGCAATATGGTTGACCCCACCTCAACTATGCATAGTGGCTCTGACACTGGCACAACCTCTAGTGTCCTACTTTATCATAAAAGGGGCAGTTTCTTAACTGTGGAAGGCAGTGGTCCTCCAACTTTCTTTGTTTCAGGACTCTTTCATGCTTTAAAACTATTCAGTGCCCCAAATAATTTTTATGCAGATCATATTTATAAATATCTACTGTATTAGAATTAAAACTGAATTTTATAAAATGCTTATTTTAAAATAGTAAACCCATTACATTTTACCATAAATAATGTATTTTATAAAATATATTTTCTCAAAATCAAAAAAATTAGAAGAGTGGTGAAAATTAATGAAGATTATTTAATATTCATGCAGATCTCTTTAATACCTAGCTTAATCGAAGATAAGACTCATATCTTTTTATATGTTCTATGCCAATATGTTGTTTTGGTTTAAGAGTTTGAAGAAAATTTGCCCTCCCAAAGATACATATCTAGAAAAGGTAAGAGTATTTGAATAGCCTTTTTCAGATTATTATGGCTAATTTTTTTCAGATTCTACACCAAAAATCAATAAGCAATAGTTTTCTAAAGGTTAGTTGAAGTGTGAAATATGAAGCCATACAGTGAACTTTTCATACTCTGATGTATAAAAATCTATTGGTCTTATATTTTGAATGTATCTTTTACCCATGCATGATTGTGTAACATCATGCATCTGTTATTTGGAAAATATTGTTTTATTGGGTTGTGAGTTATGCAGATCTCCCGAATGTTAACACATTTTGTTGTGAAACATAAAAAAAAAAGCATATTTAGTAATATCACCACTGATCTAATCAGAAAATTCTTTAAATTTTGGGAAGCTGATAAGCTCATGGTAGCATGAGCTTTCTTTCTTTTTTTTTTTTTTTTGACTTTTTATTGGGGATTTATTCATTTATCCAACAAACACATGATGGGTGGGAGATACGAGTTCTTCAGCTTCAGACGCAGAAGTGGAACAAGGTAATGTGCATATAAATATGGGCAAGATGTAGGTTCTTTCTTCAATTGATTTCCTGTTCAATAAAGAGAATGGCTAACAAATAAGACAGGGCAACATGAGAATATTACCTATGACGAGTGTAAAACATGCATGATGGCAATCAGTTTACTCATTAGTGTATAAAATCTTGCATTTAATCAATTTATATTGAATTTCTAATCTATGTGAAGAATCGTGCCAGTCACTGTTAGAGAAAAAGAGGAAAAGTAGGGAGTTACCATTGACACAATCCCTAGTCTAAAATGGCTTAGCAAAGAAGAAAGTGTGTGTCCAAGTAAACCTAATATATAAAAGAATGTACTATAGGGATAGAAAGATATAGCTAAATCTTACATTTTATATGTCAGAATCTATCCATTGACTCTTTATTTTTTTTATTTTTTTTTTATTAATAATGATTTTTTATTATATTATGTTAGTCACCATACAGTACATCCCTGGTTTTCGATGTAAGGCTCGATGATTCATTAGTTGTGTATAACACCCAGTGCACCATGCAATATGTGCCCTCCTTACTACCCATCACCGGTCTATCCCATTCCCCCACCCCCCTCCCCTCTGTAGCCCTCAGTTTGTTTCTCATAGTCCATAGTCTCTCATGTTTCATTCCCCCTTCTGATTACCCCCCCTTTCTTTATCCCTTTCTTCCCCTACTGATCATTCTAGTTCTTATGTTCCATAGATGAGAGAAATCATATGATAGTTGTCTTTCTCTATCGGTATGCTTCGTTCAATTCCATGTGTGCTTTCCTTGGATGTAGAAACTTTTAATCTTGATGAAGTCCCATAAATTCATTTTATCTTTTGTTTCTCTTGCCTTTGGGGATGTGTCATGAAAAAGGTTGCTTTGGCTGATGTCGTAGAGGTTGCTGCCTATGTTCTCCTCTAGAATTTTGATGGATTCCTGTCTCACATCGAGGTCTTTCATCCATTTGGAGTTTATTTTTGTGTATGGTGTGAGATAGTGGTCAAGTTTCATTCTTTTGCATGTAGCTGTCCAATTTTCCCAGCACCATTTATTGAAGAGACTGTCTTTTTCCCACGGATATTTTTCCTGCTTTATCAAATATTAGTTCCCCAAAGAGCCGAGGGTCCATTTCTGGGCTCTCTATTCTGTTCCATTGGTCTATGTGTCTGTTTTTGTGCCAGTACCATGCTGTGCTGTGATCCAGCCTTGTAGTACAGCTCGAAATCCGAGTGTGATGCCCCAGCTTTGTTTTTCCTTTTCAACAGTTCCTTGGAGATCGGGGTCTTTTCTGGTTCCATACAAATTTAAGGACTATTTGTTCCAGTTCTTTGAAAAACGTTCTCGGTATTTTGATCGGGATAGCATTGAAAGTAGATTATCTGGGTAGCATGGACATTTTAACTATGTTAATTCTTCCGATCCATGAGCATGGAATATCTTTCCATCTTTTTATGTCTTCTCAATGTCTTTTAAGATGATTTATAGTTTCTAGAATAAAAGGTCGCTACGTCTCTGGTTGGTTAATTCCAAGGTAGATTATGGTTTTTGGTGCTATTGTAAATGGGATGGATTCCCTGATTTCTCTTTCTTCGTTCTCGTTATCGTGTACAGAAATGCAACTGATTTCTGAGCATTGATTTTGTATCCACCACGTTACTGAATTGCTCTATAACTTCTACAGTTTGGGAGTGGCTTCTTTTGGGTTTTCCATATAGAGTATCATGTCGTCTGCGAAGAGAGACATTTTGACTTCTTCTTTGCCGATTTGAATACCTTTGGTCCCTTTTGTTGTCTGATTGCTGTTGCAAGGACTTCTAGTACTATGTTGAATAATGATGGCGAGAGTGGGCATCCTTGTCGTGTTCCTGATCTTAAGGGAAAGGCTTCCAGCTTTTCCCCATTGAGAATATATATTTGCAGTAGGCTTTTCATAGATGGCTTTTATGAGATTGAGAAATGTGCCTTCTATTCCTACACTCTGAAGGGTTTTAATCAGGAAAGGATGCTGTATTTTGTCAAATGCTTTTGACGCATCGATTGAGAGGATCATATGGTTCTTGAGTCTTTTCTTGTTGATATGATGTATTAGCTGATTGATTTGCGAATTTAGTGAACACGCTTGCATCCCAGGTATGAATCCCACTTGATCGTGGTGGATAATCCTTTTAATGAACTATTGGATTCTATTAGCAAGTATCTTGTTGAGGATTTTTGTCCATATTCATTAGGAAATGGTCTGTAATTCTCCTTTTGAGGGTCTTTGCCTGGTTTGGGGATCAAGGTAATATTGGCCTCATAGAATGAGTTTGGTAGCTTTCCTTCTGTTTCATTTTTTGAAATAGCTTTAGGAGAATAGGTATTATTTCTTCTTTGAATGTTTGGTAGAATTCCCCAGGAAAAGCGGTCCGGGCCTGGAGTTTTGTTATTTGGAAGGTTGTTTATCACTGACTCAATTTCTTCATAATTATGGCCTGTTTAAGAAATCAATTTCTTCCTTTTCAATCTTGGTAGTTTATAGGTTTCAGGAAGGATTCCATCTCTTCCAGATTCTTAGTTTATTGGCATATAGCTGTTGATAAAAATTTCTAATAATCCTTCCAATTCATAATGGTGTTCTAAGTGACCTCTCCTTTTTCATTCATAATTTTAATAATCTGGGTCCTTTCTCTTTTCTTTTGGATAAGTCTTGCCAGTGGTCTGTCAATTTTATTGCTTCTCTCCAAGAACCAGCTTCTAGTCCTGTTGATCTGCTCTACTGTACTTCTGGTTTCTGCTTGATTGATTTCAGCTTTAATTTTGGTCAACTGCTTCCTTGTGTGGATTAGGCCTGTCCCTCTGTTGCTGTTCCAGCTTCTTGAGGTGAGAATATAAACCTGCATTTTGGATTTTTCTATTCTTTTGAGTGAGGCTTGGATGGCTATGTATTTCCCCTTAGGACTGCCTTTGCAGTATCCCATAGGTTTTGGACTGTTTATTTTCATTCTCATTGGTCTCCATAAATTGTTTAATTTGATTTTTGATTTCCTGCGTTTATCGAGTCATTCCTGAGCAGGATGGTTCTTAGTCTCCAAGTGTTTGAGTTTCTTCAAAATTTTTTGGGTTTGAGTTCCAATTTCAGGAGCGTTGTGGTCTGAGAGAATATGCAGGGATAATTTCAATCTTTTGAGTATCGGTTGAGACCTGTTTTTGTGTCCCAGAACATGGTCTATTCTTGAGGAATGTTCCATGGGCATTAGAATAGAATGAGTATTCTTTGTTCTGGGGATTGTAGTGTTCTATATTTCTATGAGGTCCAACTCGTCAGTATGGCATTCAAAGCCTTTGATTCTTTGCTTAGTTTTTGCCAGGGTGTTCTGTCTATTTCTGATAGTGGAGTGTTGAGGTCCCCTACTATTAATGTATTTTTATCTATATGTTCTTTATTCTGTGTTAAGGATTGAGCTTGTGTATCTTCTGCTCCCTGTTGGGGCATATATGACTATTTAATTGTCATATCCACTTGTTGAATACTTCCTTTAGAATAATATAGTGCCCTTCTGTCTCTAACTATAGTCTGTAGTTTAAATCCAATTTATCTGATATGAGAATTGCTACCCCAGCTTTCTTTTGAGGTCCATTTGCGTGAGATGGTACTCCATCCACATCTCTCAGTCCTGAATCATCTTTGGTATTGAAATGAGTCTCTGTAGACAGCAAATGGATCGGTCATTTCTTTATCAATCTGCAGCCCTGTGGCGTTTGAAGCCAGAATTTAAACCATTAATGTTCAGGCTGGTACTGAGAGATATGCTTTAATTCTGCATGTTGTCAAGTAAAGTCTTTGTTTGTATTGGCTGTGACTTTCTGTTTTGTATCACTCTTGGGGCCTTTTACTTTTATAGAACCCCCGTAATACCTCTGTGGGCTGACCTGGTTGTGAATTTGGTGCTAGTGACTGTGTTCTGAAATGTCTTTATTTCTCCATCAATTCTGAATGACACCTTGCTGGATAAGGATCCTTGGCTGCATGTTTTTCTCTGAAAAGAGCTTTAAAAATGCTCCCCCAACCCTTTCTCTCTTCAGATCTGTGTAGACAGGACTGATGAATTCTGATGCCTTTGCCTTGAGTACGTGAGAAATTTCTTTGCCCTGGCCGCTTTCAATACTGTTTCCTTGGATCTCATATTTGCGATTGGCACTATGACGTGAGCGTGGTGTGGAGTCTGTCATGAGTTGAGCTTGGGGAGGTCCTCTCTGCCTCTTGGACACGAATTTTTGTTCCCTTGCTGATTAGGGAAGTTTTCAGCTACAATTTGTTCAAATATCTCTTCTAGACCTCTGTTTTCTCCCACCCTTGGGGATACCGATGATTCTAACATTGGTCGTTTCGTTGAGTGTAATCTCCGGTAGCCAACATTAGTAGGGCGATGGATTTTTTTTAAGACCATCTTCTATTTTTATTTTCACTCTATTAACCCATCCTCCAATTCACTAACCCTTTCCTCCGCTTCCGTGACCCTGGCCGTCAGAGCCTCTAGATTTTGCCTGCATTTGGCTCATAGAATTTTTAATTTCTCAAAATTAAGCTCTCATGCCCTAGTAGGGATTGTATATTCTCATAATTGTATTTTCCTGAATACTTTTTCAAGTCTACTCATTATCTTGACCATTGTTACTCTGAATTCCATTTCTGATATTTGGTTATATCCATATCCGTTACTTCTGTGCCTTAGGAGGCCACTGACTCACTGTCTTTTTCTTTGCTGGGGGGCTTCTCCTTCTTGTCTTTCTGATGAAGAGAGAGGTTGCGGGGTTTCCAGAGCCCAAATTATTATGGGTCCCCAGGCCGTGCCCTGTTTTATAGGGATCTTAGAGCTGTGAGCTTCTTCTTTAAAATTTTATTTATTTACTTATCTGAGAGAGGAGACAGACAGTTCCAGCAAGAACAGAACAAGAACAGGGAGTGGGAGAGGAAGAAGCAGGCTCCCACGCGGAGGAGCTCGATGAGGGACTCCTTTCCGAGGCAGCTGGGATCACGCCCTAAGCCGAGACGATCAGGCGCTCAAGCCAGGCGCCACCCAGGCGCCCCAGGTTGTGAGGCTCTTGATTTTTCAGCCTGCCTTCTGTGTTCTGGGGAGAGGGCCTGCGCGCGCCGATACTAAAGGCAACCCTGTTTGGTTAGAGTCTCCACGTGTCCCCTCGCGAGGAGGATGGGGATGGGCACTCCTGGCCCGGTATTTCCAGGCTTTGTTCTCTGGCGGCTTTCCCTGATGGGCCCGGCTGTGCCTCTTCTGAGGTCAGAGCAGCAGAGAAGCTGCATTGTCGCAGAAACAGAGGATTGCCGGCCCGTTCTCCACTGAGTTCTGGCCACTTTAACTCTGTTTCTGTTGGTGCTGCTCAGCCTGCAGCGTCCCGGGATGGTGTGCCCCACACGCGTCCCTGCCCTCACTTCCAGGAGCGGCACGTCTCTGTCCTGTTTTTCTATGCCGCCACAACGCCCCCCTGTAGCTCCCGGATCTCCCTGTCTCAGTCTATGCCCGGTGAGCACACCTGATTCCGGAGTTTGGGAGAAGCCTGGTGGCGCGCGCACCGGTTCAGGGTCTCAGTCTGCTGTTCGCGGGTGCCGACCGCTGATCCGCCCAGACTCCCCGTGCAGGTGGCCGCCAGCCGCCAGGCCGCCCCGT
>NW_024426885.1:29148361-29361506 GCF_017311325.1 Ursus maritimus
TGCGCGCTCCGGGAGTTCCCGGTCTCAGTCTGGATCCCGTGAGCACACCGGGATTCCGGTGTTCCGGGAGATGCCTGGTGGCGTGCGCGTTCACGGCTCACCGGTCTCAGTCCGCTCTCTCGCGGGTGCCCTCTGTGAGTCCGCCCGCTCCCCCGTGCAGGTGGCTGCCACTTCCCGGCGCCCAAACGCGGCGGCTCCCTCCCCCTTCCGTTTATCTTCTGATATCTGTGCACGGTTTACAGCTCCCCTCTTCGTACCTCAATACTCAGCGCTGGAGATGTTCATTTGTAGAGATCCAGATGCATCATCCTGCGTCTCAGGCTGATTCCGTGGTTATTTAGGCTGGTCTGGTACCTATCCAGCTCGACTCAGGGGACCGGCTGAAAAAGGGGTCCCCTACTCCTCCGCCATCTTAACTCCAGCATGAGCTTTCTAAAATTCTAATTTTCATCTAACAGTTCAAAATTTATAATCAGCAACAAGTTCTGATTGTTTTCCTTGAAGTGACAGGCTTACTTTGTCATTTTTGAAAAAAGTGTCTTCCAAATACCCAATGCTGAATAACTGTAATTTGTCCATCATTCTTTTAAGTAAAAATATTGTTCTATGAAAAAAAAATGAGCAATTCAGTTTGCCACTCAATCATACATGTGTTTGTCTTTGAGACAAACATCTTGTTTTACTGTGGAGGTGAAGTCTTTTATGTATATTTCTCATTTGGTCATATAGAATATTTTTTAAAATGTGTACTTGGGTTAAATTTAATAAAATTAATAATTTTATTATTTTATCAAGGAAATTATTAAGTGAAACTGGCATTTTTGTTTTATTCCAAGTATGTGACAGTAATCACTAGCAGTTTGATACTCCTGACTTGATTTGTGTGAAGCTGCCAGTAGTTTTATCCACTGTTGCTTTTGTACCATCAGTCCAGATGTCAATATAGTTTTCCTAATACAAATGAGAATTAAATAATTACTTAACACTTTATCTCATCTATTTGTATTTAGGGCCAATACACCAAGTATATTTTAGTCTCATTCACATAAAAGGAGATCTTATCAATGATTAGTTGGTGTTGACATTAGGTAAATACAAGAAAATACAGTTTCATCTATAGACTTATCCAGATTTTAATATTCTGAGATATTAACTGTGTCTTCATGTTTGCAGCTAAATCTTTGACAAGTTATGTAATGTTGAGAAATGTCAGTGGGGAGATTTTTTTTACTAACTTACTGACTTTTCATGCAGCAGGCATTTAGTAATATCAATTGTACAGGCTCTATCAGTCCCTCAGCTACTTTGTGCATCTTTCTAGCCTATGTGGTATGATAACCTGCTCTTTAAGATACTTTTCTAAATTTAAAATTTAGAGAAGTCTTCAAAATGGTTTTTAAATATTATTGAAAAACAAGACAACAAAGTGTTTTTATTTCCATATTGGCATAAGTAAAACATTAGAATTTCTAAATAACTTACTGAATGATTATGGGGTTACACAGGTTATAGCAGGTATGATGGGAAATAGATTGTAAGAACACAGGAGAAGTATTGAGAACAAACTGAGTTAACTTGAAAACATACATACTTATACCCCAAAATCATACTTTGTAAAAGTCTAGAAAACAAGAAAATAGAAGTTATATGTTTCATTAATTGCCAGAGCAATAACATTGTCATGTCATACGACCATGGGAAACCCCACTATACATTTGTGACAGAATGAGAGTGAAAATGGCAAGTAATTGCCTTAGTATAATTATGAAAATAGTTTTGATTTCATGGACCCCTGAAAGGGTCTTGAGACTCCCCAGGAGTCCCTGGACCACACTTGAATAACCACTGATAGAGCAGAGGGTAGAGATCTGAGCATCTAGTTGTTTCTCAGTTGCCCTGTTTCATTGGATCTATCCCTCCTATTCTCAGTGGTACCTGGTGCTGCCAGCTCCTGAGACTGATGTGGAATCCAGTGTCCTCTGGTCAGCTAAGATACCACTCTTCTTCTGCTTGCTAACAACATCTTTATTGTGGTGTTTTTCTTTCCTATGCTCTAAAACCATGTAGGTGAACGCCCTCCCCCCCCCTTTTTTTTGGTCCCATTGCTGTTGTTTTAGGAGAGAGCTTAGTAAATGCCTCTCTTTAAACCACCATATTTAACCTGAAATTCTGCTGTCTGCTTTTTTTGTTTCTCTCAGATTTTTTTTTAAGTGAACTTTTTATTGGCAGTCATGAAGAGTGTGCTGAACCATGAAGGGAAAACGTTACTAAATAATGTTGCATGCCTATAATGGTCCACACTGCATCAGGGTATTATATATATATATTTTTGTCATTCTGTTATTCTCACAGTCATCTTGGGAAAAAGATAATATTCCCATTGTGCAAGTAAGTAACCTCTCAGATTATTTTAATAAGATAAAATTTGAAAATTAATTTCTAAAAAGATATGAAATCCATATTTAGTATTTGTCAAGTTAGGCAAGCCCAGGTGTCCTCAATGTCTGAGTCCTACCAGAGACCAACAGGATAAAATTCTATGGCTGTGTTGCCCAGACGTCAGTACTTTTAAGAAGTTCATTCGTTGATTCTGACATTTAGTGAGAATTGAAAACTACTACCGAGGAGCCTTCTGACTGAGCATCAGTCGTCCCTGGGCATTTAAACTTCAGTGAATGCACTCAGTGTGTGGCTTCTAGACCAGCAGCAGCAGCACGTGGGAACTTGTTAGAAATGCAGATTCCCAAGCCCCATCCCAGAATCACTGAACCAGGACCCAACAAGCTGTGCTGTGACACACCCTCCGACTGATGCTGGTCACACTCTAGAGCTGGAGACCACCGCCATAGAAGGTGACCACCTGGATCTGATGTCTAAGGATGTATTTATCACCAGAATTTTTGGCATAAAGCTTTCTCCAGTAGCTTCTTTTCTGACATGTGGATGGGAGAAATGGTGTAAGAAAAATTGTCCTGGGAATTGGCCTTTAGAAAATTCCTGCCCCTGTAATCAGAGTCAGAACTTCAAGTCATCTAATTTTCAAAAAGTTTTTCTCTTATACAGAAGTCAGCATTTTTCTCTCTTTGGTCTTAGTCTGCACTAATACACACCACTCCTCTCTTCTGCTATTGCAGAAAAACGAAATATGGTGAGTCTACTACAGCTGTAGGCTTAAAAAGATCAATTTTAACAGATCAATTCTATAATTTAGATTTTTAGCTACAGGCGTAAAAATGAACATTTAAAAAAGAAGTCATTGCAAACGCAACTATGGATGTGCCTACAATATAAGTAAATGTGAGGAAAATGACTGTGAGAACAGCAGCTATTGGAAATTCACGGGTATTTCCAGGGGTAATGGGACATTAGAATGACTTGTTAAGCAAAGATTCTGCTTAAAAGGAAAAGCTGAGGGAATCCATCACATCAACACTCAATTTTAGAGAAAAGAGTGTTATCGAAACATGGACCCTATTTAGAAAAAAAAATAGAAGCAAGATTTAACAATGTAAGTGAATTATAAGAGTGTTAAAACTTATTTAAGACACTATTTTGGAAGCAAAGAACCTATGGAGCTGTGCATTATGCTTTGTTAGAAAGAACAGGGCTTTGAAGTCAAACAGGCCTGGACAGAATCCCTCTGACCCTTGGTAGACTTGTGGTCTTGAAGAAGAAATAAATCCTTCAGAAGGATCCTTTAGTTTTCCTATTAAGTAGAGTTAATGTCCATCTCACAGGACTATTGAGAAGGCTAAGTGAGGGAGCTGGGCTGCAAAAAAAATCAGAAAAAGGAAGAGGGAAAAAGAGAACTTTCTAAAAGTAAATAGAAGAATCAAAGAGCTCTTTGTGTTAAGAAAAACTATACACATATGCCTCTGTGTGTGTGTGTGTGTGTGTGTGTGTGTGTGTATTTATTTAATTTTAATTGAGCATTTTCTGGGGTCAAGCTTTGTACTTTATAGAATTGATCCAGAGCATGGATTTTGCTGTCTAGCAGACTAAACTCAAATCCTTAGCACCTACTTTGTGAACTTAGGCAAGTTGGTCAGCACCTCACTGAGCCTCAATGCCTTCTTTTGTAAATTAAGCATAATACCTATGACCCAGGTAGTAGGCTCCCTACCATCAGCCAAAGGGGTGCTTGTAGCTTTTCTCTCAACCTAATTCTGGAAAGCTGTGTAGTCTCCATTAGTGGCTCCTTTTACCTCAGTCACTCCCAGAGAAGCTGTCTCAAGTGGCTACTGTTGATTTGGGCTATTCCTTTCTCATCAGAGTATACACACATGGGGCGCCTGGGTGGCACAGCGGTTAAGCGTCTGCCTTCGGCTCAGGGCGTGATCCCGGCATTGTGGGATCGAGCCCCACATCAGGCTCCTCTGCTATGAGCCTGCTTCTTCCTCTCCCACTCCCTCTGCTTGTGTTCCCTCTCTCGCTGGCTGTCTCTATCTCTGTCAAATAAATAAATAAAATCTTAAAAAAAAAAAAAAGACATACACAAAGCCCCAAAGAAGGTTGGATCCGCCATTATCTGCAGGTTCCCACGGGTATCTTCTTTGCCCGAAGAAGAAATGTTTGAGAAACACTGGTCCAGGGCCCTGTGCATAACTAATAACATCTGCCATTCATTAAACCTGCCCAGGCATATTATATGCATGACATCAGGGCATCTGCTAAATGTATGTGTATTAAATGGGCTGCTTTTAAAAGAGACTTACTAGGCTTGAAATCCCAAGATCACCCCTTCAATCTTTGTGCCACATTCCAGTCGTCCTTGTCTCAATCACCCTGGAGCCCACCCTGGGGAAGGGCTAGTGCAACTTCATGGGAAATGGGAGGGTGTGGATGCCAGTTTAGATTTAGGACTTCCTGGGGCACCTGGGTGCCTCAGCCGTTAAGCATCTGCCTTTGGCAGGTCATGATCCTGGCGTTCTGGGATCGAGCCCCACATCGGGCTCCCTGCTCCGCGGGAAGCCTGCTTCTCCCTCTCTCACTCCCCCTGCTTGTGTTCCCTCTCTCGCTGCCTCTCTCTCTGTCAAATAAATTATAGAATAAAAATCTTAAAAAAAAAAAAAGATTTAGGAATTCCTGACCCTCGCTTTCTTTACTCCTCTGTTAAACAAGTTTCAGACTAGCCTGGAGTCAGACTCTATGGTTTTAAATTCAGGCTCTAACACTTATTTATCATGTGACTGCACTGAGTCTTTAGTAGGTTTAAACAAATAAAGGAGGTGCTGGAGGGAAGAGGACAGACCACAGTATTAAATAGGGTGATCTTTGAGAAGGTGACGTTAGAGCAAAGAAGTGAAAGAAGTGAGGGAGTCAGCTAAGCAGATACCCTGAGGAAGTGTGTGCCAGGGAACACCTAGATCAGTGTCCCAAAGATGGGAGTGGGTCTGAGGTGTCATGTAATTCCCCACCATGTAGGATTGCTCTGAGGATAAACGCGATGCTGCACAGAGAGCATTTAGCGTAATACTTACAATCATGAGTGTTCAGTAAGTTTGGATCATGAGTATTACTTATTATTTTTATGGGAGTCGCATTTCTAAATGTTCAGCATGTTGTAGAATCTTTCAAAATGACTCATCCACAGCACATGAGTGGAATGGTGCCGTTTTTGAAATTGCCATTTCCCTCCATACATATTCTTGACTTTTATACATACTGCTTTGAGATGAAACAATATGCATATTGTCTCCGAAGAAGGTTCTTCCTTGGCAAGAGGCATGAAAAAGCTTTAAGCTATGTTATATTAGAAATGTTCTGAAGCTAAATGGGAGATGTGACCGCCGTTCACATGTCTTCGGGTGTTTCCTCATTTTCGCAGGGTCTATTGTCAGAAAGGCCACTATGACCCAAAGTGCAGCCACTTTCTGGGGAGGACTTTCCAAGATTCACAGCCAACCTAACTATTTTTCCTTTCCATGTGTCTTTGCATTTTAGAAAAAAAAGAATGTAAGATTTTATGTTATAGAATTCTGTTTTGGCTGTCTCAAACTGCAAATCCTCAGAGAAACGGAAGCTCTGTATACGTAGTATTTTATGTGATGTATTGTGTGGGGTGAGGATGATGAAAGTGAAAAGGAAGAGCACTAACTGAAAGCCTTCCATCTGCCAAAAATTGTTTTAGCTGCTTTATATAAAATGAAATCCCTGAAAGGCCTGACTACCTTGCTACCCAAAGTGTGGTCCCGCTCAGCAGCATTAGTGTCTCCTGGGACTTGCTAGAAATGCAGACGCTTGGGCCTCAACACAGGCCTGTTACTGAATGGGAATCTGCAGTCTACTAAGGCCCCGGGTGTTTCGTAGGCGCATGAAAGCCTGAGAAGTAGTGTCCTGACAATACAAAGAGAGCAGGTAACTTGTCGAAGTACTCACAGCTAATAAATGATGATTCGGGATTTAACTGAGGTCTGTTCACAGAGAAGAGTTCTTACTCTATCACTATACTATTTCAATACCTCACTAGTTCTTTTTACTAGGTGTATTTCATAATCTATTTTATAGAGAAAAAAAGATAAGTCAGCCTGTCCTTGAACGTACTTTGAAAGCATTTGCCCAGACAGGATGAGTGTAAACACCTGGTTCAAAGAAGTGAGCCTAGAAGATGAGATGAGATTTGAGTTTGTGTGTGGCTGTGGCTGGATGAGTCACATGCTCCCCTGCTCTTCTGCCTTTCTCTTGAATTAGGAACCCAAGTTAATTGCTGGCAGGATTCTCCACAAATCCTCACTGATGAACAGAAGAATGGGGAAAGGCAGACCATGGCCTGAGGAGATGAACAATCTGGCGTACAAGTCAGAGAATGTCTTTTTTTATGAGCAAGGAGGTATTTTTATGGTTTGCCTTGAGTGAATAGTCTCGGTGTTGGAAGAACAGACTGGGAACAGCTGGACCACACTTTGGATCAGTTGCCACAACAACTTGATGCATTTGTCTCTGGTGTCATTTGATCCCTTTGAGAGCTGTGTTACCTCAATGTGGATGTTTGACTTTCAGGCTTACTTTGTGCAGTAAGCACGTCTGTTTGATTGTATTCCTCAGATTACATGGAGTGTTGGTTATATTCCTTTGGGAGTTTGGATTCTAGGATTACAGAACATGGCAACCTCACAGGTGACTGGATCCCAGAATCTCATAGAACCATATTTACCACCATCAGATCTCTGATTTCCAGGGGCAAGCCCTACCTTAATAGCATCTGGGAAGATCATGGAGATATTCTATGTCATCTCCGATTTTCAATTTCTGGTAATATAGTCAATGTTCTCATCTCAGTTGATCTCCGTGAGCAACACTTTTGAAGCAATGTCAGTACAAAAGTTATTGTTATTATCATTATTTAGTATTTATCTTTTTCTTGGAAAAATCAAACAAGGGACACTCACATTTGAAGGTTTGCAAAGTAGAATTGAATGCATTTGTGTGATTCCAAGAGCCACTTAAACCTTTTCTCTTAAGAGGTTTGGAAATGACTGGTCGCTTGATGACACGTTGAGAGTGAGCCCAGCTACTGTCACACTGGAAAGGGCTGAGTGTTATGCGTGAATCGTTTACCTTGAAAGACATTTGTTCTCCTTAAGAAAAGCGGCTGCTTTCTCCTCTCTTTGATACAAAATGGTCAGGCATGTCTATCCCAGCTCCCAATTGATGGCAGCTGGAACTGGAGGTCCTGATAAACTTATATTACCACGTCTGTGCCCACCGTCATCACCATCACCACCTTCTCTGAAAGCCAAAGTTAGGCTCTTTTCTGAAAACAAAATCTCCTCAGAGAATTCAAGAAAGCAAAGAACATCAACAAAAAAATCTATGTCATTAGAAGCTATGGAGGATGGTTTTGAGCATGTGCAGGATGTCATTTCATTACCGTCTAGAGTTACATGGCTGTTTCTGGGATCAGGAAGTTTCTTAAACAGAATATAGTGTTAGATGGTGGCATAACTGTGGTTTTCTGCTGGTATTTTGGTGCGGAGGTGGATGGCTGTTTCCTGTCATTTTTCCTTTTTTTCTCTCTCTATTCCCACTTCATTTCATATACATAAAAGGAAACAAAGTAACAAAAGCACCACCACCAACAAACACTTCTGTTAAAGTTCCAAGCTTGCCCTGTAGAAGTCAAGGAATTCACATTTTCTATAGTTCTTAAAAATTCATTTACATTGTAATTAGTATACTTGTTTCAATGCTTGCTCAACTTTTTCATAAGATGAATCACATGAAAAATGTGGCCAAACATTATGAGCACTTCAACATTTGCATTTCCTCTTCTGTGTGGGTAATTCTGTAAACTCGGGCTTAGCCTAACAGGCTAGGAGGGGGGCGAAGAGGAAGGTGGACAGCTGGGCTTGGAAAATGCCCTTCTGAATATTTGGCATGCCCTGAGTGAAGAGATGATTTCCCAGTGGCATGGGGGACATTTTATTTCATTAAGAGCTGAGTTTTGTCATAAGGAGAGCATGAAGCCTCTGCTCCAGACAGGGCAAAATCGGTAGCATCACCAGCAGGAGCAAGCTTTCTTTGCTTAAGAAAACCAACCTAGCGAGTGGGCAGTCTATGGGCTGGTGGAATTCGAAATCCCAGGAAGGACCTCCCGATCTTTAGAGATTTCCCAGATCCTGTCCACTTAATCACATACACCAAATCTCTAGTGCTATTTCTTTGGGTTTAAGGTTCCTTTTAAAGTAATCAGTCCTTTTACATTCTGAATAAAACTATTTGACTTTCATAGAAAAAAAAATGCATGTGTATATGCAGAAACACGCACACAATTTTACATAAGATTTTAAGGTTTTTTATGGGTCCCTTGAAGCCCATCCATGGATCTCATAGGAAATCCAAAGACCTTATGTTAAGAACTAGGTTTGGGCATCACTTACCCCTGCCCTCGTACCACACTACTGACTCTCATGCCCCCAAGTCCTCATTTAAAAGCTTCTGAAGTAGAACTTGGGGCCCAAGAATCATAATGTAAATTAACTTATTCTTGTGTAACAAGAGATGGAAAGGGGTTGTGGGTACCAGGAGAGAGAAGTCTTTCTTAGTCTCCCCTCTATTACTTCACATAATGTTTTGTATGTGATTAGCATTCATTAAATCACTATAGAGAAGTGGAGAAAGACACACATGACTGCCTGAAGCCATTTTATTTTATCTTATTTTATTTTTCCTGTATTGATATATGCCAGGGTTTGGGTATGCAAAGAAAAAGATTTGCAGAATCTATTCAATTAGTAATTGCTTTCTGCTCAGTTGCTTCTGTGTTCAATTTCAGCTTTCCAAGAGCTACAACTGTGAGTGACTTTAGCAGATAGACAGGAAAATCCTCTTGACTCTAGCCCAGTCTCATCACTTTCCCTCTCTCCCCTCAGTATTATCTGTACCTCCATTTACTCAGATTATAATCACTTACTGGCTCCTGGAACCCTCAAGTCACATGGTAGCTGTTGCTTGCCTACTGTGCTTTCTGCCCAAGGCATACACATTATTGAAGCTACAATTTCATTGTCTCTAGGAGGAAGAGAATTGATATATTTTTGTAGGTAATTCTTATTTTACTTCACTTCTCTACTTAACAACTTCTTTAGAGACTCTTAGAGCTTCTCAACCCCTTCAGTCTTCCTAATGGCCTACCCACTTTTATTGTATTGCTGAATCACTGTCTTTTAAGTTATGTATTGTTTTGTAGTATGCAAGAAATAGCATCTTACTTGAAATCCAAAGATCGTAGGTTTCTATGATCTGCTCTTGGCAAGTTGTAGAACCTTCAGCAAATCAGTTTAATTTTTCTGAGGCTTCATTTCTTCATCTGTAAAACGAGGGTAACATCATCTACCTTGTAGAATAATTGTCAGGGAAAAGGGAGATAACATGTTAAAGTATTAGGTTGAGCCATATGAAACTGCCAACGTTGGACTGTTCTTAACCCACAAGAAAGACAATTTTGTGTGGTTCAACCTAATACCAAACACAGAACACTGTAAATGGAAGATATTTGATAAATGTTGAATGTGAATCTGTCTCAACTGGGGGAAAAGTAGTACAATAATATAGGGCTGTTTTTCAGAGACCTTCCCTGATCACACCATAAAATACACGCTTTACTCTTGAAGCTTACCCTTAATAGAGGACTGTGGGGAGACAGTTCAGGTCTGTTCTCTATCACAACTCACCCCTGAGGATAAAATATGGCGTTTCAAGGCCACAGTGTTAGATAACAAGATGGTTTTCAGGCTCTCTGGAAAAGAATAACCTTAAATACAATACTTTTAAAATTTTCAACGGTCTGGCCAAAGTTAAGATTGCTATATAAGTGATAAAAATTATGTTATAGCACAGGTATTAAGTATTGTTCCTGAAACTATGCTTTTGGTCAAAACAGTATTATTGTGTTTTGTAGATTATGAAAAAGAAGTTGTAAAATGTTAAGTCATTTAATCAGTTTATCTTTATCTTTACTAAAATCAACTTATTTTTATCTTTATTATAATTTCTTTGTATCTTTATTATAATTTATTATAATACATCTCTATTATTTTACTATAATTCATATTTATTATTAATTATAATAATCAATTAGTAAATTTAGTTAATAGCAGAGCCTTTATGAGAACCTAGGTTTCTAGAATTTCATGTCTTCCTGCATTTTTTTACTCAGTTGGACACGTACTTACCGAGTACCTGCTAGTTGACAGCTCTGTGCTCTTTCTGTTTAGTCCCATGTTACAGTTTACTGGTTTACACTGCCAGTCCTGCTCTCCACCAGTGCCTGGGTTTACCCTGGACTGGTTTCTCTCTCTGAGGTTGTTTTTAACTTGCGAAATTAGGTGCTTAAGCAGAGTCATCTCTAGACTCCATTTTAGTTCTAGATACAATCTAAATAGAAATAAGACAAGTAATTGTCAAATGGCAATATAATAACGATGCCGCTTTTTCGTATTCCACCCAAAGGGGTGAAATAAGCATCTGTAAGTGGATTGGAAACAAGATGGGACCACTGTCTAATCAATTTTGTGGTGACACAGTGAGGACTTTGTATTCAGGTACTACACTTACACCGGATCAAAGGAAACAAGGAGGTGAAGTGGAAGAGAAAGGAGCAGAAGAACAAGAACAGGAAAAAGATAGGAAAGCGGAAACCATAGGGAAATAATGTCCAAGTGTGCTTGCTGTCTGCATTTTTGTCTCTAGTAGATTTCAACTCTTCAAACTATTTAAGATGTGTTTTCTAAAAGGGCTTTTCTTTTTGTTAACATTCACTAGGAGGACAGTGAAAGGGAGATGAAAAGCGGGGATGCTAAAAACAAACTTACCCCTTGAAAGGTAACCAGTTTGCTCTACCAAGGCTAAGCCTGCCTTCAGTGTGCACATTGGGAGATGTTGCATCTGGGGAGAAGTGCCACCTCCCCCACCTTAGTTGGAAATGCACTGACCTCAGGTGGTCCAGAAGGAAAGTTTTACATGTCCTAGGATAGTTTTTTAAAAATTCAATCAGTGGGGGCGACTGGGTAGCGCAGTCGTTAGGCGTCTGCCTTCGGCTCAGGGCGTGATCCCAGCGTTCCGGGATCGAGTCCCACATTGGGCTCCTCCGCTGGGAGCCTGCTTCTTCCTCTCCCACTCCCCCTGCTTGTGTTCTCTCTCTTGCTGGCTATCTCTGTCAAATAAATAAATAAAATCTTTAAAAAAAAAAATTCAATCAGTGGCCTACTTTCTGTCCTCAAGTGGTAACTTAATTAACTAGCATATGAAAAATCAAGGAGGCAGGAAATTATTGTATTTCATGCAGGCCTCAAAAGCAGTTAGTGCCAACTCTTCTAATGTCAGTTGCCATTCAACCTTCATCTCAGGTCCAGCTGGCACTGTGACTGGTTCCTCTATGCCTTGTACCTCAAGACCCCAGAACCTTCACAGTCAATTAACACACTTCTTGAATACTCATTGCCAAGGGCCCCATGCTTTTGCTTTTAGAGCCTTAGATGTAAACTTTACCACCGGAATGCCAGCATGGTTTATTCCTTGCAGGGGTAGCTTCATGGTTTTGTGACCTATGCAGTCACACAACCTCTGGGCACAGAGGGCCTTGCATTCGGTTTAATGCTCTGTATCACTGTTGAAATTCTTAACAATTTTTAAAGAAGGGGTCTTGCATTTTCATGTTGCACTAGACTCCACAAATCCTTAGGCAGTCCTAATTCCTTATAACCACTTTAGCCTTGTTGTTTTGGGGGTGGTTTTTTTGCTCTGTTTTAAAATTTTCATTAAAATGCTTGACTTTGTTGGAAAGATCATCAAATATGTTTCCATCCTGGTGCAGGAAGGGTCATGAAGGAATAAGAAATGAATAGCATGGTTCAGTGTGAATCTGTTCAGCTTCTAAAATTTCAAACACTAAAATTCCCATATTGCTTCAGGTTAACCTTTCCTAAGTTTGTTTGTTTGTTTGTTTGTTTGTTTGTTTGTTTGGAAAGAGAGAGGTAGAGGGCACGTGTGCATGAGAGTAGAGGGAGAAGGGGGAGAGAATCTTAAGCAGGCTCCATGCCCAGCTTGGACCCTGACGCGGAGCTCGATCTCATGACCCTGAGATCATGACCTGAGCGGAAATCAAGAGCCAGACACCTAACTGACTGAGCTACCCAGGCACCCCCTAAGTTGTTTTTACTTACAGATCCAGCCCTTTGCCTTCTTCCTGATGGAATTAATAGCTGTATTGTCACATATGTTATTATATGCCTTGTCCTCATGTTTATCATCTCATTTAATCCTCATAACTACCAAGGAAGATTGGTACTGTTATCTCTGTTTTACTAATGAGGAAGGCAAGGCTTAGGACTTAAAGCTTGATCTGTCTAATTGTTTGTTTGTTTGCATCCCCAGTTACTCAAACGTCCTTTTTTATGTAAGACCAGTATTTAGTTCCATTTGAGTCCTCTCCAAATGTCTCTCATCCCTGACCTCTTTCACTTTCTTTGTCTTGTCTCCTATCTTCTTTCATATTCTTGTTCATTTTTATTCCTCAGTTCTTACTCCTTCTAGACCTGGAGTCTCCTTTCTCACTTGTTCTCTAGTCTTTATTGAAAATTCTGTTTCATGGTAAAGAATTCCTCCGCATGCTTAATATTTTCACAAATAATCCCTTTGCCTTCTTGCCTTTTGCAATGTTATGACTTTGATATCATCTCATGAAGAATTATGTAAACTAGCCATCACTGCAAGAAAGGAATAACTATTTTGTGTACATCATAGAGAATATTATTTTTCAAAGTAAACTAATCAGTTACAGCAGTTTTGGTATCATAATAATTGCATATTGATTGATCATTCAACCAACAAAGCTGATTAGGTAATGTAGAATTAATGGCTTTTCTACATTAAATTTATAAATATTTAGTGAACACCCCTGCATACTAATATTTTTTTAAGAAAATGTAGTTGTTATTAGCATTCGATTGTTTAAATTCTATTCAACAAAGTTCCTGTTGATTATAATTAAGAACATTGCATACCTGGCCTGTTGAGTCTAAGCTAGACTGTCAACAACCTACTAAGGAGCTGGCCTCCCTGCCTCTTGTCTGTCTCACTTCCCAGACCCTTCTCATCACCATCGCCAGTGATTGTTCTAAATACACAACACAGTCTGATCATATCATTCTTATGTTTAAAAACAACGATTCACTTAGTAGCTGTTTACTGAACCCCTACTATGTGTCAGACATGTGACAGACACTAGGAATACAATGGAGAACAAGACAGGCAGAAGGATTTGCTGTCATGGTGACAGTCTAAAGATAACTTCTCATTTTGTCCTTGGTAATGTCAACACTCTGTTTTATTTTTTAGTATATTTTTAGTTATTTATTTTTCTTTTTTTAAATTTAAATTCAATTAGCCAACATATAGTGCATCATTAGTTTTTGGTGTAGCGTTCAATGATTCATTAGTTGCATGATGTCAACGCTTTAGAACGACATGCAGAACTTGTCATAATCTGGATGCCACTTACCTTTCCAGATTTACCCCTCACCATTCTTCTGCCTTTCTCACCCCTGGGCATGACATGCTTCACTTGGGGTAATGGTTCTTTTCCACAGTGTGCACTTTCATGTGGTGCTGTTTCTTCTCCCTGGGATGCCTTTCTTTCCCTTCTCTGTCTTGTAAAATCTTACCCTCCTTTAAAGTTGAGTTCCCTGCGTGCCTGGGTGGCTCAGTTGATTAAGCACCTGTCTTCAGCTCAGGTCAGGATCCCAGGGTCCTGGGATCGAGCCCTACATTGGGCTGGGAGCCTGCTTCTCCCTCCCCCTCTCCCTCTGCCCCTTCTCCTCCCCCTGCTTGTGCTCTCTCTCTCTCTATCTCTCTCTCATAAATAAAATCTCTAAATAAAATAAAGTTAATGTCATGAGCATGCTATGAAGGTGCACACACGACTTGTGTCTTTCCACAATGTCAACTTTATTCCATCATAAAGCAAAGTTAAATCTCAATTCTAAAGCAGGTTCAGGATTTCAAACCCAATGACAGTTCACCATGTGATTAAATTTGGCTTCTAACACAGCACACAAAGCAGGACAGAAGACAAGCCTCACAACAAACAAGATAACAGAAAGGTGCAGGAAGTGAATGAACCAAATGTGAAGTCAGTCTTTGGGTGTGCAGTTGAGATAAAGCCTTGGTCTGGTCTGGGTAAGCTCTTGGCACTTACTGCTTCTGATGTTCAAGCAGGGAAGGATCTTGGTTCTGGTCAGAGATCAATTGGGCAGAACCTTCGGTGGCAGTTGCCTTTCTTAAATGGTCAGACATACAAGGGTCATGTCTGAAGAGTCTGACAGTTTGCTGCCAAAATCCTTCCCTTTTTAAAGGGATTTAATCAGTTTTGGGTCCTTGCAGACCTCCTCTGGTTCTGCTCATCATCAGTTCTGGGATGTCAGTTGACGTTGGTCCCTGTAATATCTCCTGGTTGTAGTACCCTAACAGCTTGCATCATACTTGACATAGGCCCCTGCTTGACACCGTCTCCTGCTTGACATAAAAGACTCCATTTTGCTCTCTATAGTTGAGTTCCCATGTCAAACTTCCAACTTCTTTAAGCCTTTCTTCACTAACCTATCTACCTCAACATAGTAACTATTGATTTGGAACTTCCTTCCTTGTCCCCTTCCCTTCCTTGCTCTTTGAAACTGGAGCTTGTTCTTAAGCACTAAATTTAAAGATTCACAGGAAAATAAGAGTAGTGGGCAGCACTATATTTATTATTTGAGGATTGTTTATTCTCAATCAGTTGATAAACACTGGATGATATATGTAAGGGTATTAGACAAGGTCCCAGCAAGCAAGAAATTTGTAATGTAGTTATAGTGAGCAGTACTAAAGAGTAAATAATGGAGTGCTAATTTTGAGGTACAGACTAAACTTAATTTATAGATCTTACAACTGAAGGTACTTCATGAGACCATTTGATTTGGTCTGCTAACTCCAAGCAAGAAATTAATGACCCCATTTTATAAGTGGGGTAAGTAAGGCCCAAGAGGTTAGGCGGGCTGCTCAAAGTCATAGGACCAAATAGTAGCAAGAGAGCCCAGAGCCCAGGATTTTTCCCTTCTTGTGCAGGATATTTTGTCCTACACTACCATCAGGCAACCCATCAGCAAATCGTCTTAGTTCTACTTTCAAAATATATCTAGATTCCAAACACTTCTAACCATTGCCAGTGCCACCATCAAATTTCAAAACAATTTTTATTTTTTCTCCAGATTATTGCAAGTCTCCTTGTTCTGCCTAGAGCCTATTTTCAATAAGCAGCTAGAGGGATCCTATCATTCCCGTGCTGAAAATCCTTCAGTGTCTCTTCATCTGATTTAGAAGAAGAACTGAAGCCCTTAAGTTGGCCTATAAGGCCACAGTTAACTGGCTCCCTGAATTCATGTCCTACGACGAACCTCCTACCCCCTGCCCAGCCCTACTCCTATTTGCTTGCTGTTCCTTGAACATGACAGTCATGCTCTCATCTTTGATCTTTGCCCTTTGCTTTTCCCTTTGCCTAGATTGCTCTTCCTCTGGAAATCTGCATGGCTCTGATTTCTTCCAGGACTTGGCTCCAATGTCATCTAACTAAAGTGGCCTTTTGTGGCCACCTTTTGTAAGGAACCATTTCCCCCAGCCCAATACTCCTTATAATCCCTTTATCCTGCTTTATTTTTTTCTTCATAACATGAATCCCCAGTCTGACACATGTATTATTTTTTCTTCTGTCCCTTAGAATGTAAGTTCCGTGAGGGCAGAGGCCTTATTTGTCGTACTCACTGCCATATCCCCGTACCTAGAATGGTCCCTGCTACGCAGTAGATGCTCACTAATAAATTAAATGAGAGAACTAAAGGATTATTGGTGAAGACTGGTGGCCTGGTCAAACTTGTTTCCCTTATGCCCAGAACATGCCTTGTGTTTTCTTGAGTCTTGGAATGTCTAATTTTCACACCTCTGCCATTGTGTTTGCTCATCCGTTGTGACCCATATTAATTCTCACTTCCTTTATAATGACCTTCATCTATCTCTAAACTCCTGTAGTTAGCATGGGGCAATTTATTTCACAACTCATCATATCTTAAACTCTTTGATTTTTTTCTTTAGAGTTCTTTGAATCTTTCAAAATGCATTTTACAAGTTTGTATTATCTTCCTAGGCAGATTACTGTTTAAAGCAAGTAAACATTTATTGAACCATACTGGTTAAGCATGATTTAGATGCTCAACATACAAAACCTTGAGCCTTTCTGATTTCATAGCGGTAAAATAAGAGGAAGTTAAACTAGGCTCCCTTTTCTCAAAGTGTATTCTAAGGAACATTAATTCCACAGCATGTTAACAGTTGGTCCCTGTATCAACCAGCATTCTTCAGAGAAACAGAACCGATAAGATGTGTATATGTTCAGAAAGAGATTTATTATAAGGAATTGCTTCGTGTGATTTTAGAGACTGTCAGATTTACAGTGTGGTCTGGCAGACTCAAGATCCAGGAGAGCTGATGCTGCAGATAAAGTCCAAAGGCATCTGCTAGACTGCCTCTTGTTCACTCTTACTTGAGAAGCCATTCATTTTGTTCTGCTCAGGCTTTCAACTGATTGGATGAGACCCACCCACATTATGAAAGACAATCTGCTTACTCAGAGTTCACTGATTAAAATGTTAATCTCATCCAAAAATACTCCACAAATTAATACATAAAATTAACCATAAGTCTCTGAAAAAAGATACCCCGTTATTAAATAAATTTGTGAAACCCTGGATTAATTAATTTTTGCTCATCGTGTTCTTCTCAGAATCTAGTTTGTATTATCAATTTCCAGGGTGTGCACCCTTTGGGACTAGTGTTTCATGAACATGCTTTGGGAACATGCTAGACCAAATGGTCATTAAGATTCTTTTCATGTTTAAAAGGTCAGAATACTAACTGATTGCTCAAGGCCACATGGTTGCCTAGTATTAGAACTTAGACCAAAACTCAGTTCTCTTAGACATCCATTGCACAAAGTTTTTATTGCAGCTTTGTTTGTAATAACAAAAGATTGAAAACAACTTAATGGTTTATTAGGAAGAATTGGTTAAATGAAAATCATGGTCTATGCCTAGTATAATACTATGTAGCTAAAAAAAGAAAGAGGAAGTTATTTGTATACTAATATGATACAATTCCAAAAATACATTATTTAGATGAGAAAAGGAAAGTCAACAACAATCTAGAATACTACCTTTTGTATAAAAACGTGGGTGGAGAGGGGAGGTAAATATATGCTTTGTTTAACATTACTGATAACATTTTTTTGCCTCCCAGGGAGGGAATAGGATCACTAGGACATAGAGGTGGGAGAGAGACTTTTCATCATACACCCTTTGTTCCTTTTGATTTCTGAACCCTGTGAATCTAGTACCTATTTAAAAACAAAAATCAAATAAATAAAAAGTAATTTCAGGTTATTATAATAAAGCAGCGATGTGGAAACCACTGGACTACACATTTTTCTCCTGGACCAGAATCCCTTGAGACTTCATTAGTTCAAGTTTTATCAAGTACCTCCAGTGACTTTCCTTATGCATCCTTTGAAAAAGATTATGCTCCGCTCCCTTCCTCCTTCCTTTCCCCTCTCACAGAGCTTTATGATTCCCAGGGGAACACCAGTGATGGTTATTCTGTATCTCTCAGACTTGATACAACCTGGGAGGAAGGCTGCATCAGGGCAAGGAGGACCCAGGGAATGGCTAGCAACCAGAATTCAAAGTGGGCATCCCAAAGTGATCCCTGGTCTCTGGTGCCAATTCAGTGTATTCTTTCTTTGCATTTCAGCTTTCCTCTCTGGAAAATTGGGATAATTGGGTCTGACTTACTTGTGTCAGGAAAGTTTTGAAGCTCAAATGAGATTATAGATGAAAATGTGCTTGGCAAACACAGTGGGTTCCATATATATGGAAGAGAGGGATTTGTTGTGGAGAGTAAACTGCTCCAGGTACACCTACTAACATGACAATAAAGCAGCATTGTTCCTGGTGATTGCACTACCATCCCTCATAAAGAAGCAGAAAGTGGCCATGTCTTCAAGCTCTGGAACCTGAGTGTATAAGGGACATATGGGGAAGCTGAAGTAAGTCCAGAGACACAGCTGATGCCAGGAATTACCTCCCCTGTTCAAATGAGCTCACTTGCCACTCCATTGCCAAGGTCTTTCCTGTGGCCAAAAGAGGCTATGGTGTGTCAGGGGTGCCTTTTAAAAGCTGCCTTTTTAATAGGGGTGGAATAATTTTAGAGGTAGAACATGGAATTATTTTCAGAGGGATTGGAAGGAGTCCCAGTAATGAGTTGTATGACCTTGGACCAATGATTTACCCTCTCTGGGTCTCAGTTTCCAAGTCTGTAAATGAGAAGGTCCTTAGGACCATGTAGCCCTTTCCAATTCCAAGTGAGAAAACTACCCAGCACAAGTGAAAAATGGAAAACAGAAACCCTAGGTATTTGTGCAATTCTGCGCTCAGACTGTCATCAAATTTAGAAAATAAATTTGCAGTGAGAAGATTGTGCCGAGAACCTCTGCAGGATCAGAGGTTCTCTCTTGTTCATTAACACATGACCATTCTTTTCTCACGTGTACTTCAATTTGGTCTACCCCACCAGCTGCACTTCCTCTCTTCACTGAGACAAACAAATAAGTAACCATTCTAGTGGCCAAGAATGAAATGAGTAGCAGGCAGAACAGCTTAATTTTAATGATGCTGCAGCCAAATTCTGATTGAACTCATCACTTTCCTGTTCTTAGTACTTAATGCCTTGCAAGCACTCGGTGAAGTTGGCCACACCTAGCTCCCAGGGAGGAAAATGCTAACACTGGGCATCAATTGTCAGTCCTCCTTTCAACCTTTGGAAAAGGACCTGTTTCCCTGCAAAATTTCTATTTCACTTTGGCCTGGGTTTTGTTTGCTTGTTTTCTTCATCTTTAAAATTTTTGTGTAGAAGTTTGTTTACAGGAGACCTTTACTGATTCTTTTTCTGAGGTGAGAGTGTGGTTGGTTACATTTAATGGGCCATCCGTAGGGTTATCATCCTGTCTTGTTTTATAAGTAATCAGAAATGGCAGCAGAAATAATTGTATGAAAACATTAGTGTATCTATACTCATAATTAGTAAGTATTAATATGTTTTGAGATTTGCTTATGACATTTTTATGTAAAACAAAACATCACAGACATGAAATTGAAGTCCACCTGTTCTCATTAATTCCCAGAGATAACCACTTACTTAACTTTAGATTGCATGCTGCCAGTCTATATTTATTTTTATATTTTTACTAAAGCCAGGAGAATCTATAAACTATCTGTTGCATTGCTTTGTATGCTCTAAATGTTCACATAAATTACATAATTGAAAATTATATAAAATTACATAAATTTAAGAGCACCTGGGTGGCACAGTCAGTTAAGCATCTGACTCTTGGATTCGGCTCAGGTCATGATCTCAGGGTTATGAGATCCAGCCCCTATTGGTCTCTATACTCAGCATAGAGTCTGCTTAAGGTTCTCTTGCCCTCTCCCACTACCCCTCCCCCCTGCACTCTCTCGCTCTCAAATAAGTAAACAAAATCTTTTTAAAAATTACATAAATATAAAGTGAAAAGACTGCTTATTCTGCAAATTGCTTTCTTTGCTCAACATGTTAAGATCTATGTATATTGTTACATATAAATTTATTTCATTTATTTTCTCAGCTATATATATAATGAAAAACATTTCCTATTATAAGATCATAATAATTGATTTTTTCTTAGATTTTTAAAGTTTTTTTTAATACTTAGGTCTAATTCTATCTCAAATATATTTTTATTTATGAATCTGAATTAGAAATCTGATTTCATAAATTTCTTCATACAGTTCCTATACATTTGGATAGATTTATTCCCCAGGATCTTATAGTTTTGCTACTATTGTGAATGTCATCTCTTTAATACATTTTCTATTCATTATTTTTAGTATTTGAGAACACTGTAGATTTCTTATGTTCATCTTTTAAGTAGCTACCATGATCAATTTCTCACTAGGTTCCAAAATTTTCCTATGATTTCTTTTAGATTTTCTATTACAAATAACAGTATATTTGTTTTTTTTCTTTCCAATAGTTATGTGCTTTTCTTTTTAATTTTGATTTTTTTAACTAGTTAGGACCTTCAGTATAGTGTTAAATGTTAAGGGTGATAGAAGGCATCCTTGTCTATTCTTGAATGACTTAATTTTCACCATAAAGTGTGTTTTCTCTGGATTTTAGTAGATGGCCTTTATCAGGCTAAGAAGATCTTACCTTTCCAGTCCATTATTTTATTTTTTTAAGTAATGAAAATTGTCAGATTTTGCCCAACTTATTTTCTGTATCTATCAAGATGATCCTGTGGTTTTTCTCCTTTAATATGTTATGACAGTGAATTATATGGTCAGTTTTTGATATTGAACTATCCTTCTATTTATGGGATAAACCCTGTCTAGACTGGAGTATTTTTTTAATACATTGCTGGATTCTGTTTGCTAATATTTTATTTTAAAATTTTTGTTTCCATATTCATAAGCTAGATGATTCTACAATTTTTTTTCTTGTACTATTTTTTACTGCTTTTAGAATCAGAGTTCTATTATAAAATGATTTGAGTAGTTTTCCTTCTTTGTCTATTCTTTGCAGCAATGTAGTTAATCTAGAGATTATTTGTTCTCTTCATATTTTGTTAACTTGTTTGTTGAGAGATTCTAATCTGGTAATGATGGAGTAGTTTATATTGGACCAACCCTCCTACCAAAACAACTCTAAAAAGTTAACCTTTTGAAGGCACTAGAGTATAGCCAATAGAGGGAGACTTGAGGGGCTAGTATCCTTAAAGAAGGGAAATTCATGAAGTGAACCCCATATCACCATCATCCCTAGATTTTTCCCTAAGGACGTTTTCCACATTACAGCCTAGGAAAATAGAGTTTAAGCAGAAATATTATTCTTGTTGGGCTGGGGATTCAGAGTCAGAATTTGAGGCCATCAGAGTGGCTGGGTATTAAAGGGCAAAATTCCAGAGAAAAGCAAAACACAGAGAAGGAGCCCAAAAATATGAATACGAAGTTCCCACAAGTCATGGGCCACCTCTTCAGCTACATGTACAAATGATGAGACCTGCCTAGAAACCAAGCAAAAACCAGCAGCTGAGAGTCTAAAGTGCTGCACAAAGATTTCAGCAACCACAGGGTGATAAAGAGGCAGATCGGACCTCAAGTCCTGCCAATGTGTAGGGGCTTTAATAAAGCCTCCTGGTTTTTAGTTGTGACTCTGAAAGGCTTATATTCAAGAGTAATGATTATGCCTTAGAAGTAAAGACAGTATCATAGGAGTAAGGGCAAATGTGAAAGACCAAACCTACTAAAGCCATGAACAGAATCAAGGTGATCTTCTGGTATTCTATATTCTTTTTAGAAGAAAACATAACTGCCTTTGGAGAATGGCAACTCATCCATACCCTTTAAAAGTTTTCATTCACAACTTCCAAGATCCACTTGAAAATTATGGAGCATGCTAAAAAATAGAACTAAATGGCATGCACACACTCAGGTAAGACTGGCATTGAAGTTATCAGACAGGGAACTTTAAATAACTCTGATTAATATGTTCAGGAAAATACAGGAAAATGTGAATAAAATATGAAAAGTAGAGAATTTTAACAGAGAATTGAAATCCATTTTACAGGAGTACCTGGGCAGTTCAGTTGGCTAAGTGCCTGACTCTTGATTTTGGCTCAGGTTATGATCTCAGGGTTGTGAGATCCAGCTCCACACTGGGTATAGAATCTGCTTAAGATTCTCTTTCTCCCTCTCCCTCTGCCCCTCCCCACCCCTCTATTTTTCTCCCTCTCTAAAAAAAAGAAGAAGAAGAAGAAGAAGAAGAAGAAGAGGAAGAAGAAAATCCATTTTACAAAATTCAAATGGACATTCTAGAAGTGCAAACATATCTGAAATTAAGAATCCTCTGAATGTGTTTAAGAGCAGACAAGTTGTAGAAAAACAAAACAAAACAAAATAAAAAACAGGATTAATTAACTTGTGTCCAAGTTACTAGAAAATATCCAAAATGAAGCATAGGGAATAAAAAAAATGGTGAAGAATGAGTACAAGAACATGTGGGATACAGTTAACTAGAATTGGAATATCTGAAAAAGAGAAAAGAGTGTAACAGAAACAATTTTTAAAGACAATTACAAAGGAAATTCCACAAATTCAAGAAGCTCACATCCTCAAAAAGTCAAACATAAAATGACTATATGACTCAGCAGTTCCACTCCTAATTATATACCCCCAAAGAACTAAAAGCAGGTATTCTTCAAATTGTAAACAGGTATTCTTAAAAACAAATACTTGTATGGAAATGTTCATAGCAACACTATTGACTATTGACAATAGCCATAAGATGGAAGCAGTCCAAATGTGCATGAATGGGTGAATTGTATAAATAAAATATGGTATATCTCTATGCTGGAATAAGTACTGATACATGACACAACATGAATGAACTTTGAAAACATTATGCTAAGTAAAAGAAGCCAGTCACAATGGACCACATATTATGTGGTTCCATTTATATGGAATGCCCAGAATAGGAAAATCCATAGGGACAGGAAGATTACTGGTTTCTAGGGTCTGGGGAGAGGGGAAAAGGGGGAATGAGTACTGAATGCAGATGGGATTTCCTTTTGGGGTGAAAATGTTCTGGAACTAGAAAGTGATGATGGTCGCACAACATTGTGAATGTTCTAAATGCCGCTGAATTGTAGACTTTAAAATGGCCAATTTTATGTTGTGCAATTTTGCCTCAATTGAAAAACATTTAGAGAAGAAGCTCATTAAATTACAATAAGGATTCGTTCATACAAAGAAAATCACATCTCAATAAATAACAGTCATACCGCTAGAAAACAAATTTAAGTTGAAAAAATGTCATTTCATTGTCTTCTAACTTCCATAGTTTGCACTAATAAGTCAAATGTAAGTAATATGGTCACTCTTTAGAAAGTAAAGTCTTTTTTATTTGTCTGCTTTTAATACTTTTGCTTGATCCATACTTCACACCATGAACAAAAATGTTAATTCAAGAGAGATCATAGGCCTAAATATCTAAGGTAAAGCAATAAAGCTTCAGAAGAAAACAGCATATGATTTGAAGTAGGCAAAGATGTCATAAATAGGACATAAAAGTCATTAACCCTGAAAAAAAAAAAGATTGATTAATGGGACTTCATGTCAATCAACAATGTTTTTTAAATCATTAAGTCAAAAAAAAAAAAAAAGATGCCATACAAGAGTGGAAAGGCAAGTGACAAACTGAGAGAAGATATTGGAGATATATATATATATATCTCCAACACAAAAGGTTTGCGTGCAGAATATATAAAATATTCCTGCTAGTCTGTAAGAAAAAAGAGGGAATTTGATCTTAAAAAAGGCAAAAGACATGAACAAGTGCTTCACAGATTTTCCTGTTTCAGGTATGGAACAGCTCTCTGAGATTTCTAGTATAAGATGTAGCCCCCAGTTCCCACCCTTCAGGCCAATGCCTAATCCAGGTTCTCTTGATTGGGTTAAATTACCGTTCTAATTTTGAATTCTTATTTATTGCTACTATTCAGGGATTTCCCTTTACTTCAAGCTTAGCTAATATTCTTTGTTTTATTTGTGCAGCATTTTTACATGTTTCAGATCAGAGTGGGGATCCCTAGCATCCACTCAGTCATGTGCATTTACTTAGAATTCCATGCGACATTTTTATGAAGTCAGTTTCTATTACAGGGAGTGATATGGCCCAGAATTGTTTCTGGATACAAGACTTTATATTACTATAAATTATAGTGGACACAGTAGGTTAGAAGAGTTCACAGAAAAGAAAGCTATTTAGAGTAGGAAGAGTAAAACAGAGAAATCTGGGGCTTTGATACAGCTATTGGAAACCAGTGTTGGAAGGCCAGGTGTATTTTTAGCACCTTCTTTTCTGCTTGGCCTTACTTTGAGCACTTGCTGTTTGTCACTAGGGACCCAGGTCAGTTTTTGTTTGCTTTATTTTTTTTTTAAGATTTATTTATTTATTTAGAGAGAGAGAGAACGGAAGAGAGAGAATCTGACTCAAGCAGACTCCCTGCTGAGTGCAGAACCCCATGCGGGGCTGGTTCCCAGGACCCCGAGATCATGACCTGAGCCAAAATCAAGAGTTGGCTGCTTAACTGATTGAGGACTCAGGCATCCCTGTTTGTTTGTTTTATGTGAGCAAAGTATCTAATAATTTATAGTGATCCAATGATTCACAGAGTTTGGATCTACTCACAAATCATATTACCTGGGATGATGATTAAAATGTAGATTCAAGGGCTTTAACCCAGGGCCACAGAATCTACATTTAACATACTTTCCATGATGGTGATTCATATACTGAAGTGTGAAAATCATTATGGATAAGACCAAAGATATGTATGTTAGCCCTACAAATGGTGATTGTAAATCAACTGTGGGAAATCTGGCAGACAATGCTTAGTCCAAGGGGATAACTAGTAGTTTTCTAGTGTCAGAAAATTTCAATTGTTCAGGGTGGTGGGGACTAGCAGCCTCTGGCCTGCAGACCAAATCCAACCCATCATGGGTTGTTGTATGGCCAGCAAGCCTTATAAAATGTTATTTGCATTTATAAATGGCTGAAAAAAAAATCAAAAGTAGAGTATTTTGTGACGTGTGAACATTTTATGAAATTCACATTTTAGTGTCCATAAATAAAGTCTTCCTGTAACACTGTTAAGCTTATCACTTTTTGAAGTGTCTGTGGCTGCTTTTGCATTACAAGAGTAGAGTTGAGAAGTTGCAACAAAGACCATATTGTCCCCAAGGCCTCAATTACTAGTTACCTGTCTTTTTACAGAAAAAACCTGCAGGGCCCTTGGCAGGCTGTAGGCCTTCATGTACTATGCAGGACTATCAGTCTCCCCATAATCCTAAATCTGCCTCCACTTCTCTACCAACCTCCAACCCTTTATCCCCACCCCCACCCCTCACCCTGCCACATACACTCCACACACACCCTGACTGAATGTCCTGCATCGAAGCTCAGGACTGCTTTCTTTATTGTGAAAGATGACAGCAAAACTGCCCTGTTCACATTCAAAAAGATCCTTTAAATTTACCTGTGAAGTATTCTGTGGTCTTTGGGAAAAAATATTCTGGAAATATCTGATTATATTAATACAATCCTTACCAACTCTTGGGGCCACTTATGACAGCCAGTTCTAGCCCCAGGAAAACATAAAAATGTCAAAAAATTCTTAGAAGGGGAAATCCATTTACAACAAACTAAAGGTTAATGGATTCATGATTCAACCTCAAACTATATTATATCAAATAAAACATTTGACCTGACAAAGAAAAGAGTGTTTTTAAACTTGATAAGAGAATAGGACTTCCTGGAGCTTTTCCAAGTATTTGATAAAATAAAAGATGGATTTTGTAGAAAAAAAATAAAGCAGGAAATAAGATGAAGGGTCTTTGCTTTGTGTATATAGAGGACTGAGTATATAGTTTGTGAATTACTGTGTGTCTTTTCTTTTTTCACAGCTTCTTTCAGTCCTACTTCTGGTCACTTTTCTGTCCAATAGCAAAATGATAAAAAATAAATAAATGAGGAAATAATAGTAAATAGAATATAGGGTTCAAAGAATAATAAATCAGCAGGAAAGAGTAGCACTCTAAAATGTATATTAGCTGGTTTTATTTTCTTGTTGGTCATGGGCTACAAATTTGATTCTATGCTTCCAAGTAGGTAGCCAAAGCAAAATAGAAAACAAAATCTAGTGGCTACAAGTCAAAAACTAAACTAATTTTTCATGAGAAACATCGTTTTCCTATTACTAAGCCTTGAGCTAAATTTTTCTGATAGGTCCTCATAATAAGTCAACCATGTGATGACATGGATGCGGCTTTATATACACACACACAATATAGACACTTTTTGTCTTATTCTTTCAAAGGCATGGATGCAAAACCCACATTAAGGAAAAGGCATAGCATAGGCCCTGAAGCAATGCAAAACAACAGTAATTTCTCAATCTCATACGTAAATGAGGGTGTAAAAAATCAAATTCAAATAGGAAACTTACATGAGACCTTTGGGCAAGTCCTTTTGTTTTGGTTTACTCATATATTGGATATATCCCTGTACACATCTGTTGTATAACATCATACGCCAATGCAATTTCATTAATATTAACTGAAAATAGGATTCTCATATGTATTGAAGGAACACCATTGTTATTCCACTCTGCCAAAGAGGAGACCTTGATCCTTGAATCTGGAAAGGGCCTTGGTCAAAAGCCGCAAATATGGGGCATATGTGGCTTCATTCCTTACTGTCATACCATGGCAGATATTACTAATATCTGATTGACAATATAAAGTAGAGAGAAGGCTGTTCCTCAACACCATCCTTGATGCTAGTACTGCCAAAAACTCAGTGTTGGCCTGTAAAATAAGAATATTTTTAATAGACTTCTGGTTTTAACCCCAGCATGTAAAGAGCTTAGAAATTTTTACTTTCATTCATTCAGCAAGTAAAAGCTGAACAATTTGAAAGTGAATGACTTTCTTGGGCCCATCAGACAATTAAGATTGTAAGGCAAACCACTTTACCCTGAAATCTGGAAATCTAGGTGAATCCAGGGAGTCACCAAAATATGCTTACCTGGAACAGAAAATACTAAAGCCATAAACCTGTAGGAACACCACTTTAGTGTTAATTTTGATGCATTGCTAGAGACTTAGTATGGACTAGCTTGAGAGTGGAGGCTGCAGTCTCAGCCCCTCATCTCTCCCACCACCAACCCCTCCCCACATACTTTTGTGGAATCCAAAATTTTCTAGTAGTTCTGGTAGGGAGAGGGTAAGAGTAATCATTGTCAATATGACCAGAGCATTGTCTCTGTAACAAAAGCCAATTCTCCAAAAGGGAAAAACATAACCAGAGCCTTTTCCCATCTGGGGAAGGGATTCTTTTCATTCTAACCTCCTTTAGCCCTTCTGTTCCACCTAAGGGCGAAAAAGCTATACCACTGGGAAAAAAATCATTAAGTTTATAGTCCAGAGATATAGACCCACCAAAAGACTATGATTTACTCATAAAGTTAGGGAATACTTCCTTTCCTCTGTAACCAGCCACCTCATCGACAGGGTTCCAGTGTAACAGTGAATTATAGCTGAAAGAGCTGCGAGACACAGACTTTCTCCGAGGAGGAGTAAATAGTGAAGCCTGAAGTCAAGAGAAGATGCATAAGCAAGGACATTAGGAGGAATTTGAAGCCTTTGGTACCTACAGCTACAGCAAACATGCAACAGTCCAACTTCTAGCACAAACCTCACACTAAAGGTCTGTTTATCTCAGTTCCCATTACCCATTTCAGCATGTTGACTTCCAACAAAAAATTACAAAGGTTACCAAAGGACAAGAAAAAAAACATAGTCTGAACAAACAAAGCAAGCATCAGAACTAGACTCATATATGAGTTGGAATTATTAGACAGGAATTTAAAAATAACTGTGATTAATATGTTAAGGGCTCTAATGGGAAAAGTATACAACATACAAAATAGATGGGTAATGTAAGCAGAGAGATGGAAACTCTACAAAAGAATCAAAAGAAAATACTGGAAATAAAAAACACTGTAACAGAAATGAATGCCTTTGAGGTGCTCATCAATAACCGGACATGTCTAAGGAATCAGTGAATTTAAGGATAGGTCAACAGAAATTTCCCAAACTAAAGGATGAATGGGAAAAAAAAAAAACAAAAACAAAAACCAGAACAGAACGTCTAAGAACTGTGGGACAGTTTCAAAGTATATAACATACACATACTTGTAATACCTGAAGAGGAAGAAAGATAAAACAAAATAAAAGAATAATGAAATAATAATGGCTGAGGTAACTCAAATATTAAAGTTACAGTGACTGAAAATTAACAACAGACACAAAACCACAGATCCAGGAAGCTCAGAGAATATCAAGTATGATAAATACCAAGAAAGCTACATTTAGGAACATCATATTCAAACTGCAGGAAGCCCAAAGAAAAAGAGAAAATCTTGAAAGAAGCCAGGGGAAAACTACATTTTACCTATGGAGGACAAGGATATGAAGTACAGTGATATGAAACAGTATAAAGATACGGAGTCTCAGTAAGAAACCATGCAAGCAGGAAGAGAATTGAGCGAGGTAATTAAAGTTGAAGAAAAAACTCACCAACATGGAGTTCTATATACAGAAATATTATCCTTGAACTGTGAAAGGGAAATAAAGACTTTTGCAGACAAATAAAAACTGAGGGAATTCATTACCAGCAGATTTGCCCTACAAGGAACATTGAAAGAAGTATTTTAGGGAGAAGAAACATAATATAGGTCAGGAATTCAAATCTACATAAAGGAAAAGTATCAATGAAGGAATAAATGAAGGTAAATAAAATCTTTTATTTTTTTTATTTTTAAGTGATCTAAAAGATATCTGTTTAAAGTAATAATAGCAACAATGTATTAGGTAATTAGAGCAAATGGTTAAGTGAAATGAATGACAGTAGTATCATATGAGACAGGAAAGAAAAATTGAGGATGATGTTATAAGTTATTTACACTACATGTAAAGTGATACATTTTTATTTGAAGGTACATTTAGATTAGTTTAAAATATATATTGGAAACTCTACCTAACATTTTTTAGAAAGAAGTTCATTGCATGCTAAGAGAGGAGATAAAGTATAATGATATACAATGTTAAATTAAAGCCAGAAAGAGAGGGGACCAAAAAAACAAAAACAAAAAACAAAGAACAAATGCAAGGAATAGAAAATACTTACATAGTAAATAGTAATCCCAGCTAGAGCAATGATCACTTCGAGTGTGAAGTAAATGACACCAATTAAAAGTCAAATGTCTGGAAGGGTATTTGTGGGGCTAGTGGTTGAGGGGTGAGGCTGGTGGGCTGTGCATAGGTAAAGCACAGAGGCCCAGAGGTTGATTTGAGTTTTGGGGAAACCAAAAATCCCTGAAAGGGAAATGCCCGCTTTCCCCCTATTTTCCTGTTCTTCTCTTCTTGATATACTTCCTTCTACTGTAATTGCCCAAAGCACATAACCAGAATATATTACATGACGTTTTACTATTTTGTTCTTAGTTTAGAAATCAAACTATCCTTGTCTCTCTCAAGGAAAAAAGAAACAGAATGTATTTGCTTTTTACTTCTGCCTTGATTAACTTTTGATTGATTAACTCTTTAAAATAGAATTCTTTCAAAGGGGGCTGTTCTTCTATCTAAAAATCTTTGTAGTCAGCTTGCTTTTTCTTTCTGTTTGAACAAAAGTTCCTTTAATCACAAAGAAGACAACATGCTAATGCTTTCCCTGATTCTCAGCCCTTTTTTGGTTTAATAACCAAAGTGAATTTGTAGAAGATAAGAGAGGAAGAAATAGGACACTTTAGGGTATGATAAATATTTTAATTTTTTGAAATTTTTTTAAAGGAAAGGATCATAAGGAATCATTTTTTTGTAGAAAGGTATGTGACATTTTACCTTGAAATTATGACTTTAAAATTCCTATTGGCTAAATAAATCTAATCAAATCATCTATCAGTTACAGATCCTATGATTATATATTCTGAGTAGTAGCTCAAGGATTTGAATTTTATTTCATGGTACTGATGTAATTTATCATATTTACTCACCTAGAAAGCAAGTATATGTTGTGATTAAACATGATACAGATCTGACTTCAAATATTGGCCTGTGCCATTTACTACCAAGGTGTTCAACTTTTCTGAGACTCAGTTTCTCCATATGTAAAACATGAACACTAACAGATTCTACCTAGACTCTAGAACATAGCTAGCATATAATATGAGCTCCATAAGTATTTATTGAACAAATAATCTCATAATACTTTGTGAGTGTTGTTAATGTATGTGATGCGGGACACATACTAAGCATAACTGTTAGTTTTATACTGTCGTCAGCATCCTTATCATTAATTTCCACATTTGATTGAAAGAGGACATTCAGTTAAAATGGAAGAGGGTGTTTTATTGTTTCTAGGAAAGTAATGTCTAAGCATTTCTCCTAAACAATCAGAACTGTCTTCTGATCATAACCTTTAATGTAGACAGAGATACTTGAAATTGAAATTTTGATATTAAAGTGTCTCATTTATTATGAAAAACTCATATCAGCTAATTATATGCACCCAACTTGTCTTTCATATATGGAGGCAGCAGAATGGCATTTTCAAGCATACAGAAACTTAGGGAAGATTTAGTTATGCACAAGACTTTGTTGAAAAATGTACTTGAAGATTAAGCAGACAAACAAAAATGGAATCATGATGGAGAAATGGTGGTAAAAGGGATTAGTTGTAAATATATAAAGTAAATTTAATTATTTTTTATATTTAGGGATTAAGATTAAAATTAAAATTGCTGGGATTATAGTTAAAAATAAATATAGAAATTTTACTTCCAGAAAGATGGAGTATACATACTTTTGCCTATTCCTCTATTTTAGTAGAACTAAAAGCTCTATATTATTATTTATAAAACAAATATGAAAAATTCTGAAAGAGAGAATAAGGTAGACTGGGAATCAGGGAACAGCATAGTGGTGAACTCCCTGGTTTGTGTTGTGTGTGTGTGTGTTTTCTGCATAGATCCCAGACTTGGTTCTAGAGAAGCTGGCAACCCAGAAGTACCAACAAATACAAACAAAAAATGCTCCAACAAAGGCCAGCTCTCCCCATCCAAGGGGCCAGGAAATGAACAGACTAGCAAAACAAAAAAATCTTAGACAATAACCACTGTACTCTAGTCAAACACCACAGAAAAGAACTGTGGTACCACGCCCTCTCCAACCACTGCTAGCAAAGGTCACACAGGGAGCTGAGACTTTCACCCTGCCCAGGCTATAATAAAGCATCTCAATGCCCCAACCGGCGTGCCATCAGTGAAGGCCTAATGAGGAGTGCTGGGACTTGCATTTATACTAGTTTATAACGAAGACCCTCTCTATCATCCCCACTCAGTGTTAGTGGAAACAAAATGCAGAGCTTGGACTCCTACCTCCAGTTCTCAGGAATGACACATCTCTTCTCTCTGGGATGCTGTCAGAAGATATCTACTGGACAGCCAGGACTTTCACCACCACCCAGCAGTAGTGATACTACTCTCCCACTCATGTCAGTGGAGGCCATTTGAGGAGCAGGAATGAGGCCCTCCCACCCCTTGAAGTTAGGGTAGTATATCAGTGGATGCCTAGTAGGGAGTTGGAACTCCTACACCCAACTACCAGTAATGAGTTCCCCTATTTCCTGAGTGTCAGTGGAGGTCAGGTGGGGAACCTGGACTTCCACTCACACGTGGCAGGGTTGAGACAGTGTTCCCTCCTTACCCTGCCAGAATGGTGTCTGAGGAGGCCAACCAAAACAAGACTTATATAAGATCCAGAGTCTTATAACACAATACCCCAAATGTCCAGATATCATGTAAAAAATCATTTGTCTATCAAGAACCAGAAAAATATCAACTTGAATGAGAAAAGATAAGCAATAGATGCCAACATTGAGATAACAGAGATGTTCAAATTATCTGAGGATTTTAAATCAGCCATCATAAAAATATTTCAATGAGCAATTACAAATCTCTTGAAACAAATGAAAAAATAGACTCAGCAAAGAAGTAGGAAGTCCTAACAAAGAAATAAAAGATATGAAGAATAACCAAATGGAAATGAAAATATAAAAAATGAAATAAAAGCTCAGTGGATGTGTTCAACAGCAGAATGAAGGAGAGAGATTTTAAAAAATCAGTAAACTTGAAGATAGAATAACAGAAATTACCCAAACTGAACAATAGAGAGAACATAGACTGGAAAAAATAAAATAATATAATGAACAAAGTCTCAGGGATCTGCAGGACCGAAGACCTAGCATTTATGTCAAGAATTGTCTACCCATCATTCTATATCCAAGAAAAAGTTCCTTCAGGAATAAAAGGGAAATCAAGACATTTTCAAATGAAGGAAAAACAAGAAACTTTGTTGACAGAAGACCTACCTAAAAGAATGGCTAAAGTAAGTTTTCTAAAAAGAAAAGAATTAATAAAATATGCTTGGAACATCAAGTAGGAAAAAGAAAAACAGAAAGGTAAAAGATGAATAACTGTAATAGACTTTACCTCTCCTCTTGAGTTCCCTAAATTATGTTTGATGGTTGAAGCAAAAATTGTAACGCTGGTTGATGTGGTTGTCAGTGTTGTAGAGACATAGGAGTAATACCCTTCTCTTTTTTAATTTTTCATAAAACATTTTAAGGGACGAATATCTGATATTGATAATTACTTATTTTACTTTAACTTCTTTCTCTTCTATTACATTCAAATACCATTAAATTTTATCTATTTTGAGAACAAAACAGAATACATAACAGGATAACATTGCTCTAAAATTATTGGTATCAGTATTTTTATTATACATATATACACACATACATGTGTGCACATATACAGACCTGTCTGCAATGATTTTCTCTGCATGTTAGGATTTGGTGTGATTTTTAAACTTATTTGTACTTTTTGTTATCATTTTAAAGTTTTAAAATGAGTATGCATTTTTATTACAGGATTATTATGTTTAAGAATTATGAATCAAAAGAATACAGCAATTGAAAATAAACTAAAGGAAAATTACAATTTTATTTTTAAATATTACTGATACTCAAATTACACAATAATGCAAATACTTAAATTTAAAATATCCTACCAGAAATGGTTTCCTTGGGGGCTCAATTCATATTCCATGCAACACAAAAACTAATTTTATATTTACCACAGTCTTGAAATCTAACTAATAGATGGGTATTTCTCTCCCTTTTGACCTCTGTGTCTCTCTTAATACATATATACACCTATACATGTGTGTACAAAGACATAGAGTCATGGTAAATAGTCTCTTTAAAGGCTTTATATGGTGAGAGCCAGCCTTTCTTTTTAAATAAAGAAGTGGCAATTGTCATGAAAAGAATTATATTGATGTAAGATTTTCCCTAGGTATAATATTCTACACAGTGAGTATACTTCAAGGAGGTACAGCATGACACCAGATTTGCTGAGAATAAAAGTTAGATGCAGGAACTAAAATATATAGGATGTTGGCGGGTGTAGCTAGAGAAGCAGTTTGGGGTGTGTGTGTGTGTGTGTGTGTGTGTGTGTGTGCATGCGTATTTATGAACTCTGGGTGTCTGGAAATAAGCAACCTCATGCAAGTAGAGCTGAATCTCTGCTTTTCCTGCCTATGTGATGTCTGCAAGTGAGGACATGTGATTTTGTTCACAGTAAGAATGCCTAAATACCATCTACCTCAAACTAGCTGTCCCTCAGAATGAAAACTCAGACTTTCCCTGGAAACCTAAGGGAAAATACTGAATGTAAAAGTAAAAGGCTGCCACCTACTGATATGTGACCTTCAGTAATTGACCTCCCTTCCAAAGCCCTAGATTCCATGTCCTCCTTGGTCATTAGTAATTGCCCTAGTCATTGTTTTCTCCCTGGGCTCAGTTTGCCTAGATACAGAAGAATAAAAGCGATCACTTCCCTCATCAACTGCACTCACATGGTTAGAATTCAGTCCCTTGTTGACAGTCACCAGTCAACTCAAACTAAAATTAAGCAGGGTTCTCCAGGTTATTCTTTTTATTTTCATACCAGGGACCATTTCCTTTTAAAGGACACCTCTTTATTATGAACTGCTGATGAAAAAGATTGGTTGGTATAATGGAGGTTTGTTGTAACTAATACCTCTGCATTAGTAAATGTAACACTAATTGCTTTAATAAATAAACCCCCAAATCTCAGTGGTCTAAACAGTAAAAGTTTGTTTCTCACTAATGTCATGTCCGATGCTGATATACCTGATAGATGGCTTTATATGTGGTCATTTCAGGACCCAGCCTTTTTCCATCTTCCAAAGTCTCCTTGGAGACTTTCCATTCATCTGGCAATGGGGAAAGAGACTATATGGAGGACATGGCTTCTTAGTTTCTGCCCAGAAGTGATACACATCTCCACCAACTTCAGCCCTGAAGTGATGTATTACTAATTCTGCTCACATTGCTTTGGCCTTATTAGTCTTTTAAGCCCCTCTCCCGTGACAGTGGCAGAGAAATAATAGGTTCTGCCTGGGCAGCTGCTTCTTGACAAATAGCTCTGCACTGTAGAAGGAGAGCACAAAATTTTAGTGGTCAGTAAACTGTCTCTCCCCTACCCAGGGGCGCAAGCCCAGGTGAGTGTGGGGCTTACCTCATGTGCCCCCCTGCTCTCAAAGATTACAGCCTGAGTTGGTTGCTATCTAATTCCTTCCAAGAGTTGTTTTATGTATTTTGTCTTGGACTTTGAGTTGTCTGTGACAGAAGGGTAATTCTTATACCAGCTATTCCATGATGGCAGGAAGTAGAACTTGATTTTCACCCAAAGTCTCTTAAACCTATTTGACCATGGAGGCACTTTTCTTCATATAACACTTGCTTAAAGATTTTGAAAAACATTTTTGCAGAGTAAAGCTATGCCACCTCCATTCCTTTACTTATCTCCCCAGGTTTTTGCTTTTGTTACTGTTTTTGGTTTTGTTTTTATTTTGTTGTTTTGTTTTGTTGTTTTTGTTTTGTTTTCTAGAGAAATTTGAGTTTAACTCAGTATTGTTGAACTGGTCAGGATGGTTGAAGGAGGCAAGACTAAAGATGATTGGAAAGCTATTATACTGGGTTACAGGACAGATGAAGAAACTGGCAGAACAGAGAGGGAAGAGTGTTTGGTATCTATCACTTAGTGCATATAAGATCTCTGGTTTCCCAGTTACTCTGTCTCTGTGAGCCACGGTTTGTAACCTGTAAAGGAGGGAGTGTTCTTGAGGATTAAATGAGACACCCTAGGTAAAATATCTAGCAAATAAGGAACTTAATGCATATAAGGTTCCTTCCTTCCTCTTTCTTCTATGTTCTCCTCGTTAATAATGTACTAAATTATAGTTAAGTTGGTTGTGCTATTCTGCTACGATGACAATTATATGAAAAGAGGCCAGGGGAAGATTGAGGTAACTGTGTAGGCAGCTCCCAATTTATAAACAAAGTACTGCACATAGATGGTTAGGTTCTGGTAACTTAGACCCTGCCATTCTTACTATCGATGCCCCGCAGTTACTTGGCCATGAAGCGAATGATGAAGCTTTGAGCCCCTCAGTTGTCTTGGCTCCTATGAGGTGAGAGTTGTAGGATGTTCTAGGTGGAAAGGGGTAAGGCAGGTTGCTATCAGAAAGCATTGCTGTAAGCATTTCTGGTAAATTCCTGAAATAGCTCTCAGAAAAAAAGGGTTTGATTCTCTTAGTTTCTGGGGGTTTGTTGTGATTTATTTGGTCACTCTAAATGAAAATTTACTTTTGTACCTAATTCTGTACTTTTGATTTCTTTTTCTTAAAGATGGTCCCACAAATTGTTTAAGTTTAAGAACTCAAACACATGGATCTGCTCCTGCCTACACTTTTGGTGCCGTCACCTGCTACTATTCTGAAAAGTCCCAGCGATGCTCTCCTCAGAGTTTTTTCTGGAGCTGCAGATGGCTCCTTCCCTGCTTCCCATAGAGCTCACCTCAACAGTAGGATCAAGGGCCAGCTGTTTGAGCCTCTGCCAAAACGTTGTGTCTCCGCATATACTGGGTTCGTGGGGGGAGAATGACCTGGGCTTAAGGCTCAGGACCCAAAGTGTGCAAGGAACAAGAAAAGGTCAAATAAATAGGGCCCTTAGGACAGCAGTTGTGCTTCAGGGCCAGCCTTTTGGCGCATTGTGGGTTAGCTTATTCAGGCACACGTGCTTTTAGTAAATATATATTTTTTTTAGATTTTTTTTTTTTTTTTTTTTTAAGAAGCAGGCTCATAGCGGAGGAGCCTGACGTGGGGCTCGATCCCAGAATGCCGGGATCACGCCCTGAGCCAAAGGCAGACGCTTAACCGCTGTGCCACCCAGGCGCCCCTATTAAATATATTTTTGAGTACCCATTATGTGTCTGTGGGATTGCCTGCAACCCTGACCTTTACTGGTACCATTTTTCAATGATAACATTTTCCAGAGTACAAAACTTTGTAATCCTGAACACTTCAGTCAGCTGGGTGACTCCTGTATGGATTTATAGGAACTGGTTTAAGAAAGCTAAGGAAACATCTATATTCCGTAGGATCTTTTTTAAAATTTGTAGCAGTGTTCATTTCATCCAAGCTTTACCTGCCCGAAGTTGTTCAGAACAGGAGATAAGAAGGTTGACCCATTACAAAGAAGATCAAGAATAAGGTAGCCTCAGAAAGAAACCCTGAAGGCCTGTGTGAAGAGCAGTGTGCTCAGCGGGAGCCCAGAGTGAGGGCCTCTGGAGGCGGGGCAAATACAAGGTGTAAAGCCTTAGAGGGACCCACGTTAGCCTCTACCAAGGTTGGCTTCAAGGTGTCAGGATAGGTTTTATAGGTCAACAGGGTTATTCCAATGATTGTCCAAGCTTCTCCCCCTTCAGTGGGGAAGGCCCCAGTTTTATGGAATTACTTGCCCTGTCAGCAGGCTGGGTGTTAGAATTCTGAGCAGACTGCCCCTCCTCCCTGAAAGCAGTGGGGAGCAAAATAGGTCCGGAAATTCCTAAGCATTGGGAAGCCAGCACTAATGCAATTACCTGAAATAAAAGAAGGGGTCAGATAATAAGGGGCAAAGGTTTTTCCTTTTAAAGTAAAGAGCCAGGTAAACAAAACCAGCTGTCCCTGGAGGCAACAAATTCTGCTCGTTAAATGTTTTAAGAGGCTAATGGGCATAAGTAGCTAATTGTAGTACAATCCTGGAGACTGAATCTGGGGGCCGGAGAAGGGGGAGTAGGAGGGTCAGAGCTAGAACCTGGCAGGCAGAGACAGAAAGGAGGTGAGACCTGCCCGGGCAGAGGGTGCCAACTGGCCAAAATAGAATTAAAATAAGAGTAAGATGATTCGACCTGGAGTCCCTAATGGCTCCTGTCAGTATCCTTCTGGGATGGGCTTGGGAGTCTTAGCAGGTAGAGTTTTAAGTTTCTACACTTATAGAACAGGATCTGGAGTAAGTTTTAAAAATAACTAATTATGGGAAATTTTATGTGCATTTACTATGAAAATCTCTGAAAGGATATACAGCAAAATGTTAACAGTGGGTTTCTCTAGGTGTTGAGCTTATTGGTGATTTTTCATTTTCATATTTTAATTTTGTATGCATTTTCTAATTTGTCTGTAATGAACATAGATTTCTTTAATAAAGGGCAAAATTTTAAATAAGATGAAAGGTCTTAGAAATGAACATTTAAATAAGATGAAAGGTATTAAGCTAGAAATAAACATTAAGGAGGGAGAGTTGGTGAAGGAATTGGTAAGAGGTTTGAATTACTTTGTGTACTCTGCCATGTTTGCCACCTCCCCAGATGTGTGCTTGATACGACCTGCCAATCTGGAGGCCAGCAGAGGAAGGAGTAATGGTTGCTGGTATTGAGCCAGACAGGCTATTTGTCCACACACAAAGGTTTCAACCTCATTGCATTTGTAATAGTTCCCAGAAATGTTATTTCTACACAGCCTCTCTTGGCTTCAGCTTTTAGTTGAACAACTCAGCCGCTTGTGGTTTGATTGTAAGAGATGCTGAAATTTCAAGAGAGCTTGGAGGAGGATTATGATTTACCTAAAATTGTCAGTTAAGTGTTTGGAGAACCAACTATTCTGCCAGGCTTTATGTGGAAGATGCCAAAGCACCTCTAATTGATGAATTCGCCTTCTCTTTCTCTTCTTTTTTTTTTTCTCCCTCTCAATCCTTACCTTCTCTCATTTATTTGGTCTTCTGATACTTTGTAGCCATTACTAAAGTAATGAAGTCTTTAGAGAGATTGCTTAAGGTCTAAGAATCATCTTTATCTTCCCAATGAGAAAGACAAAAGAGAGTTGCCCCCAGGTTACTGGACAGTCAGCTGGAATCCAGGCCTGTTTCCTTTTACACAGTCTTGGTTAGAAATCACCATCTTCATCATTTTTAATGATTTATCCTTTCCAAATGGTTATGGCAGGTTACTCCACACCTCCTTTGTGTCCAAATCTAAATGATACCGTGGTCCCCTTACCACAGGCAGTCACTATCGGAGAACTAAAACTCTGTAACAGGCAGGAATTTTTCAAATAACGACAGATTATCAACACTGAGTGCTTTCTTCAAAGTGTCACATTTATGAAGGTTAAATGTAGCAAGTTAATTATCCAGGGGTACTCAAGAAAATTAGGTATTATCAGATTCACATCTGTGGTTAAATTGGCCCCTCTCTTAAAAGTGATACTAAGTTCTGGGGGACCGAAGTTCGTATTTCCATAGTATAATATGTATGTAGATTTAAGGTTGCAGATAAAGTTGCTGAAGCTTCTCAGTATGATATGGGGATTCCTTTGATGTCCAAATGTAAATTCGGCTCAGACTGAGGTTATTAAAAAGAGTGAGGAAAGAAAGGACTCTTAACTGGGTCAAACGTAGAGGCAATGTCCAAGGCCATATTTGACAAGCATTTTAGAAGGTCTCTGACATCTCTGTTAAGTTCTCTTATCTTCTCGGAGGGGTCATCTATAGCCATGGCTTCATTCATTACTTATAAGCTGAAGACCCAGCTCTTTTCCTTTCTCAACTTTTATCTGTACCTCTTTCTCATATCTCCAGGTACTTGTTGTATATTTCCTCCTTGATGTTCTCTGTGTCCTTGATATCTCAAATACAATCATTCATCTCCTGGGGCGCCTCGGTGGCTCAGTCGTTAAGCGTCTGCCTTCGGCTCAGGGCATGATCCCGGCGTTCTGAAATCGAGCCCCGCATCGGGCTCCTCCACTGGAAGCCTGCTTCTTCCTCTCCCACTCGCTCTGCCTGTGTTCCCTTTCTCGCTGGCTGTCTCTCTCTCTCTCTGTCAAATAAATAAATAAAATCTTTAAAAGAAAAAAAAAAAAGAATCCTTCATCTCCTTTGACAAATCTAAAGCCTAGTCTGACTAGCCTACATGTTCTGGGCATTAGTGTTCTCCAAGATATTCTCTCTCACAAGCTCCTGGTCATCAGAGATTCCCTTCCTCTTTCTCTTACACTCTATAGAAGCTTTATTTTATTAGTTCTTCCTTCACTTTTAAGCTTCTTTTCATGACCCAGATCCCTTCTTGCCGGCACTGTTGAGATAAGATAACCTTGTCACACTAGTTTCCTGCCCGAGCTCTCCCCTGCTCCAATCTAATTCACAGTCCACAGAAATAGCCTGAGACCAACTGAGAATGATTGAATCCAGCCTGTTAGGTTAAAAGTGAGGCCAAAAATAGGCTCTAAAAAGCTTAAGCCAAAATTTTTATTGGAATTCCTCCCCCACGTGTCACATGAGGGAGGAATTGGACTTTGGTTTTCTTGGATCAAGAAAACAGCCATTGAGTGGACAGTGAGAGGGAGCAAATTTTATACTCGTTAGAGGAGACTTCCATGGATTCAAGCTGCAGTACAGAGGAACAGTACAAGTAGTATATGAGATATACTGTTGTAGATAATCACTTCTCAGTCATACGGTAGCAAGCCTACATGCTTTAGACCACATGGTCATTAAAGTCTTTTCAAATTCCAAAGTTTTGCAATAGAAACACAGCTCTCTCCATCTCTCCTTCTGCCTTCCCACCTACTCGGAATCCAGAGTCTTTTCTTGCGGTCCCACACCTCCCTCATTCCAAATCTACAGTGAATGAACATGCTGTCCTTCAGACAGATGTTCCCCTGCTCACCTCATCCCATGGCTTTTCAGTCTAGGTTGCTGTTGGGCCCTTTAAGTAATCTGGAGGGTAAATTTCCTTATTAAATACCTTTTATGTGCCAGGATCTATGCCCAGAATTTTTCCTAATTTGACTAGTACAGTGTACCCTGAATACTGTGGGTTTGAGGTTCTTTTTTTAAACCAACTTCAAAGAAGGGGAAACTTAACATCTATAGGTTGTAGGTGACAAAGCTGAAACTGAACCAGGATTTTCTAACTCCAAGGTCTGAGTACTTGAGAAAAGAGACAAAAGGAAGGAGTGGAGGAATAAAGGCACCTCAACTAAGGAGTGTGTGGGATGGGGGATATTTACAGGGAATCCTACATACTGAAAAAGTACATCTGGCATTTTTATTTCAGTAAGTATTAAACTAAATGTGTTGCCAGCAAAAGTCATAAAGTCTGATGTTTAAAATAGCTATTGGGAGCTAACAAAAAGACAAGAGGGAACTATAATATATTTGATTAAAACAAAACACTAATTACGGTGCATTTGTACCGTGTGCCTAGTAATCATGTAACATAGTAACAAGTATTCATGTCCTTCAGTGTGTATTAGATTAGCATTGCACGAATTATTAATTTTAACATTACTATGTTTTGATGTACCTAGCTTCCATGTAGCAAGCTATATAATCACAATTTTTCAAAAAAAATCAGAAATGCTAATAGTGAAGTACTAATTAGGAAGAGGTTGGGTGGTAAGTAATGGACATGGACATGCTCAGCACTGTGTGGTGCATGTAATAAACGTTTATTGGATCTGAGTCTAGCATCTTATCAGGAATGAAGTAAAAGGTCACGTCATTATTTCATTTTATTCCCTAATATAATTTTCAAAATCATGTATCCTTTGATATACTAATTCCACTTTTAGGATTCTACACTCACACATAATTTAATCAGTCAGTCCCCTATTGTTTATGACCCCATCTTTGTGAGCTGAAAATGAAATTAAAAGAGAACAGTTGTTGAATGCCTACTATGTGCCTAACACTTTAGGTTTATCTGCTTAATCATCAGTTAATTCTGAGAAGTAGATATGTTACCTCTTTTAAGAATAAGAAAACTGGGGCGCATAAGTGGCTCAGTCAGCTGAGCGTCCAACTCTTGATTTCTGCTCAGGTCGTGATCTCAGGGTTGTGAGATAGAGCCCTGCATCAGGCTCCATGCTCAGCACAGAGTCTGCTCGAGATTCTCTCTCTCCCTCTCCCCCTCCCCTCCTGCCCACTGTCTCTGTGTCTCTCTCTAAAATAAATAAATAAATAAATAAACAAATAAATAAATAAATAAATAAAAAGAGGGGGCGCCTGGGTGGCAGAGCGGTTAAGCGTCTGCCTTCAGCTCAGGGCGTGATCTCGGCATTATGGGATCAAGCCCCACATGAGGCTCCTCTGCTGGGAGCCTGCTTCTTCCTCTCCCACTCCCTCTGCTTGTGTTCCCTCTCTCGCTGGCTGTCTCTATCTCTGTCGAATAAATAAATAAAATCTTTAAAAAAAAGAAGAAGAAGAAGAAAAGGGTCACCATGGCTCAGTTGGTTAAGTGGCCGACTCTTGATTTCAGCTCAGGTCATGATCTCAGGGTCATGAGATCAAACCCCAAGCTGGCTCTGCACTGGCTGTGGAGCCTGCTTAAGATTCTTTCTCTGCTCCTCCCCACCCTACTCACCTGCACACACTCTCTCTCTCTCTCTAAAAATAAAAAAAAAATTTTTTTTTAAAGAATAAGAAAACTGAGGCCCACAGAGGCCAAGTATCTTGTCCAAAGTTATATAGGTAGTAAATAACTGGTCTGGACTTTGAAATTAGATATCTCTGGGTCCAAAACCTATGTTGTTTCTAACATACTGATGATTTAAACATTGGATTGTGTGGAAATGTCCGAAGTGGTGAAGGAGACCAAGGGGAAGGCTGAGTGGCTATAACTCATGTCCCACACTCACTTCAGCTAGAGCAATTAAGAAAAACTTTTTTGGGGGACTTCTCAGTGGCTTAGTCAGTTGACTAAGAAATTAAGAGTTAACTCTTAATTTCTGCTCAGGTCATGATCTCAGGGTTGTAAGATCAAGTTCCACGTCAGGCTCCACACTCAGTGCAGAGTCTGCTTGAGATTCTCTCCCTCTCCCTCTGCCCCTCATGTTCCTGCTTTCTCTCTCTCTCTGTCAACTAAATAAATTAATTAATTAAATCTTAAAGAAAAAAAATTTTAACCATTCTACTACATCATGTATTAGTATGGGGAGTTAACAAAGAATTTTCCCATAGTTCTATAATATGTACTGATAGGTTGGTGTCTTATTAAAAATGAAATAACCTATCACTAGCCATCAACTGGGGAGACCTGAGTGGGTTGGAAAAGGCACCCAGGAGTCATAAGCATTTATTTTAATTCAGTTGATTTAATTCGGAATTTTGTAAAGATGGGGGTGGGAGGGTTTAAAATAATAAAGGTCACCTAAACCTGGGCCAGTCTCAGCTTAGTCTTCAGAGTAAGGGTTCACAAAGAGAGGCCTCACAAAGCTGGATGGACCTGTTTTGGTCAAATGTTCACAACACTGTCTCAGCACAACTTGATGTTACACTTAAGCAACCTAACAAAACCCACACCACCACACCCAGTGAATGCTAAACTTGTTATTATTTTAGGAGAGTGCTCCTAGACTTAATCCATCTGATTTATTTGTTTGCTCATTCATTCATTCATCCATTCATTTATTCTGGAGGTGGTTGGAGAAGGTTGACTGCAAGGTGAGCTGGAGATGAAACTTTTGAGACCCCTCACTACATTAAATCAGATTTTTGTGATTGGGATTTGTTTTCTTATGGAAAGGTATGGAAACCTATAAAAATGTTTGAGTATTCTTTCTAAATCTCGCACATACCTTTATTACTTTAAGGTGGGGGTAGGGGTGGGATGGGTGTTAAATTACTCTTCCTAGGGGAAAAAAAAAGCAAGCTTTTCCCCATTACTTAATTTGTATTACAGATTCCTGTCAACGCCTATAGAGCAAGCAATGCAGTTTCACGTGACAGAGGTTGAAAAAAGTCACAATATAGGCCACAAATGGAGGTAGAAATGAAGAAGATAAAAAGCATATTACTTGTTTCAAAGGTACCCAGGGTCAAAGCCTTTTAGGATGTAAAAGCCCAGGTGAACTCTGGGCTGTTTCCTCAGGCAACAGAGACCTCTGGCTAGAGAAGTGTGTTTATAGTTTCCTGCTCAAGATTTTTACCTGATTCTTATTTTATTTTTATTCCAGTTGCTACATTGATGGCCGGGTGGTCAAGGTGATGGACTTCCTGAAAACTCGCCTGTTAGACACACTCTCTGACCAAATTAGGAAAATTCAGAAAGTGAGTAAAAGTCTCCTGGGAAGAAGGAATGAGTTTGGGGGTAAGGCAAGGAAAAGGTCTCAGGGTCCCAGCAGGACGTCAGCGCTGTGGGAACCAGGGTAGAAAAATAGTGTAGTCTAGAGCTCCCTTTCACAGCTGATGATTGTTGTTTATTGTTTTTCAAATTGAGAATGGTTTGAATGTGCCATTTCTGGGTTTAAAGGCTTTTCTATTTTAGTAACAACTATTTTGTAAGATTTTGCTTCTGAATTGTGAGTTTCTTAACGGAAGGATAGATTTACTTTGTTATTTTCTTTTTGCAAAGGTTTATTTGGGGCTAGTTTATGGACAGAATGACTGTATTTATTCAGTGAAATTCTGGTCTGGGGCATCAGCCATGCTTACACTATTCTAAATAGTGTTAAATATCTGAGCCATATTTACACTATTCCTAGGTGTCTGAGAATCAGTCAAGTAACAGCTTTTTGTAGAGATGCGGGGGAAACTATATTATATTAAGCAGTTGCATGTACGTCCCATTAGCAAGACACCTTTGGTCATCAGTTCTCAAACTTGAGTGCAATCAAAATCGCCAGAGGTTGCTCATGAAGTTTGCAGTCTCACTGCTGGCGTTCTGATTTAGTGTGTCTGGAGTGGTGGGTCCCAGACTTCTCTATATTTAATAGTCAGCTGTCAAGTGGTTCTACCCAATGCAAATCACATTGCAAAATATACTGGGTTAGTTCATTCTGAATTGTGAAGACCTTATGTCTGTAATTCCCATCTGCCTCTACAAAATAATATCGCATCTTTTGTTGCCTAGTCAGGTCACTTTTCCAGGGAATGGGGACCTTTTGAACACTCACCTATCTCTCGAGCAGATTAAACAAATCTTTGCAGAACAATAGCAATGCTTAGACAACCCCTTTAATAGGGGACGAATGAGTAAACAAATGGACAAATGAATAAATGGATCATGTATAAAATTAGCTGTGAAAGAAAAGCATATTTGGAGTATAATAATCAAATAGCACTCTTGATTGGTAAAGTGGTACCCTTTTTGGTATTCAAACCAATGTCCTGCTCAGGTTACAAAAGCTTTTTGGGTCCTCATGTTCTCAAAGGGTTTTAGCAGCTGGGAAGCCTCAGGACTTCTGGACTCCTGCATCCCAGTCTGATCCCTCTGGGGATCAGGTGCACTGGCCAGCATCCTTACCTGTCACTGCCTCCTACCAGGCAAAGCCTGGGCGAACTAAATAATTTCAAATATCTCTGCCAGTCTCAGTTTGACATTCATTTAGTTTTTAATATTTAAATATTTAATTTATATTAAATAATAAATATTTAGTATTTACTGAGCACTTAGCAAAGTGCCAGGTGCTGGGGATACAAAATGGAATAAGACGTCGTCTCTGCCCTCAAGGAACTCACAGTTTTAAAGTTTAACGGTTGCTTTAAGCAGGTTGAAAAACATTACTTCAGGCCACTGAATATCAACCTATTGAACACTGCAAATTTCTAAGCACTTTACGCTAATCTGATATCAGGTATCGTTCTCTAAAAGGGGGAGGAAATTTCTTTCATTCGTTTTATTCTTCCATCCAACAGATATTTATTGAGTGTGTACTAGGTTACAGGCACTACGCTAAATGTTTGTATTACAATAGTGCACAAGACAGACAAATCCCTATATTTTTGGCTTTTATGATATCACATCTAATGACCTGACCAAAGGGCTGTCATTGGAAGTAAAATGATTCAGTGAGATCATGGCACTGAGAGTGAAGGTTCTGACCGTGCTCATGTATTTAAGTAGAACACGTAACTCTAGGTTAGCACTAGGACGAAGGTGTTGGGAGTTAGGTTCTTCCCTTTCTCTGCACTACCCCTCTCCCTCCACCGCTGGATACTTCTTAACCACCACGGAACGTTCAAAGACTGAAATAAGTGGCTAAGCTCATCTTCTCATTTGTCCAGGCAGGGCCGAAGAACCTTAAAGAAAATGGCTCAAACCTTATGCACAATTGAGATTCAGATTCAGACCTTTAAAAGCAGGTCTAATGGACCTGGATGGGAGGGCCACGTGCAGTTGCAGGGAGGAACAGTGGAGCCCTTAAGAAAAATGACCTTTATGAAGAAGGCACCTGGCAGGGGATGGCTAGAATTAGCAGTAGGACCTGATCTCACCTTTGGCTGTTGCAGATAGAACCTGTCAGAGGTCCCCTCAGGCCTAGGTTCCCGTTCTGGTTATGACTTGCTGTGCAACAAATTACCCCAAAACTTAGTGACATTAAACAACTATTTACTGTGCCCTTGGATTCTGTGGGTCAGGAATCCCCACAGGGCACTGTGGGGATGGCTCATCTTTGCTCCATGATGTCTGAAGCTTCAGCTGGAAGACTTGAAGGCTGGGGTCACTCAAAGGCTGGCGACTGGAATCACAAGACTTGTTCACTCACAGGTCTGGCAGTTGATGCCTGCTGTCAGCTAGCCCCTTTGTTGGGCTGATAACTGGAATACCTACATATGAACTTTCTATGTAGCCTGGGTTTCCTTCCAAGGTTCAAAAGTCAGATGCCCAAGAGCGAGAGTCAGCTGGAAGCTGTACCACCTTTTCTAACCTACCCTCAAAAGTCACAGGGCTTTACTTCAACCATAGTCTATTCATTGAGACAGTCAGCAAGACCAATGGAGATTCAAGGAGAGAGGAAATAAACTCCTTTTGATGGGAGAGTAGCAAGATTCTGGAAGAGCATTTAGGACCAGAATGATTTTTGCAGTTATCTTTGGAAAATACTGTCTGCCACAGTCTCATCCTTGCCGTATCATTTAGTAGCCCTTCATTTCCCTATCTAGTTTTCTTTTCCCCACTCTCTTTTACAAGGCTCTTGCCAGATATTGCCTTAAATGGGAATCTGCTAGAGGTGTTGCTGGATCACAGATCCCCCAAGATTTGATTTATGGGGTAGGCTTTCCGTTGGCTGCACAGCCTGGACCCAGTTGCTAGGGCCTCCAGGATGAGAATCTCTCTCACCACAGCCCAGGATGTGTTAGGTACTGGTCTGCTCTGGGGAGATGGGGACTGGGAGACCAGAGAAGGGTCACCATGTTTTCCCAGTTAAAAAGTTGCTTTGGCTGTTCCTGAGGTCCTCTGTGGGTGGGAAGGGGGGTCTGGAAATCAGAATCCAAGGTGCACACTGGGACAGACTGGCCAAGCTTCTTTTCTGAAGCTTCCAAAACCAGTTTAGAGATGGGCCAAGTAATTTTAATATGTATTAAACATTTTAATATGTATATACGTAGAACCCTCATCCAAAAGCTAAGAGTAGAAACAAAGATTTTACTCTATTTTGTTTCTACTCTATTTTGAGAAACTCAAAGAAATTCTAATGATTGCCCTTAGGCCTACAGTGATGGAAAAAGGGCAGAGTTCCTACCCAAATCAATTCATGAAGGAGTGGTTAGATAAATCAGTGGTGAGACTGTGTTTAAATAAAAGAGTATGGGATTTGAAGTCTGAAGGCTTGGGTTGGAGCTCTGGCTTAGCTGTATAACCTTAGGTTTCTCGCTTAACCTCTCTAGTTTTGTTTCTTCATCTGTAAAATGAGGGTGCTAAGAATACTATCATCTTTCCCTTTTAGGGAGATTGGGAAAGTCACATGGGGCCCTGTTTTGTTAATTGCTATTGAATGCTAGTTCTCACTGCTAATCTTATTGTTATTTCAGTTATTATAGTTTTTTTATTTCTTTCTTTTCTTTTTCTTTTTATTCCAGTAAAAATATGGAACACTTCACAAATTTGTGTGTCATCCTTTTGCAGGGGCCATGCTAATCTTCTTTTTATCATTCCAGTTTTAGCGTATGTGCTGCTGAAGCGAGCACTGTTATAGTTATTTTTAATAATACTTTGTATGACTGGAGAAGCTTCCTGCTACCTTTATCCTCAACTTGTTCTTTGCTTTTTTCCTCTTTCCTCTTTCTTTGAACCCTGGGGAATATGGTAGGTGATATTTTTGGCATCTGAAAGGCGGTGACTCAATTGCTAAAAACAGCTGTGGTTTTCAAATTTGGACTGCCACTTACAGAAGAGTTCTGAGTTTTCTGAGCAGTGGGCAAATTCTGGTTATATGAAAATCTACATTATATATTTGAAAGCCAAAAAGAGACAATATTTGGACAAGCCACCCCTTTGGATGGTCTACACATTCTTTCTCTTCCATTAGAATAAGAATAATCATCCAAACTTTGGGAGATGAGTCAGGGGAAGGAGTTGAGACTCTAACAATGTAAGCAAAAGTCAGATGGGAAAGTAAGAGATGTTTAGGATACAGTGCAGATGGTATAGTGTGGATATCTGGGCTGACTCCAAAACAATGACATAAGAACCAAGAAGAACCACTTTGGCTTAAGTCACTTGGACTCTGTGATTTGTGTCTGCATCTCCTAGAGGAATCAGAGGAGGAAATCACACTTTTTTATATTATTTTCAGCAATTCAATAAGCACAGGAAAGAGTTGGTGAAATCCCAGTCATAAGGGAAGTAGTTCCAGGAGTACTGTCCATATGATTGCATTTTGAATACTAAATAAACCGGACAGTTGGCTTCCCTAATATTTGAAAAACTCCTTCCTTCCTTCCTTCCTTCCTTCCTTCCTTCCTTCCTTCCTTCCTTCCTCCTTTCCTTGCTTCACTTATCAACTGTTTGTAACACTCTTGGTTTTTTCCAGACCCCTGAGGATAAAATGGTGCGCGAGATTCGCATGGTGGTTGTCCTCATAGACCTTGTGATCTAGTGGGAGAACAGTTGATGAAGCAAGAGATGATAAAACTATGTGATGACTCTTGTAATGGGGATGTCTAGGGTGCTCTCTGAGGACTCACATCTACTCCATGCAAGCCCATTGTAGGAAATATCTACCTTTGTGTAAAAGAAGGGAAATCCTTCCAGAGGAGATGACATTTGGTTAATGCCTAAAGGACAGACACCTAATTTATTCAGTTCTGAGGGTGTGAGCAGAGGATTTAGCAGTGTTAAATATATATAGTGGAGAGAATGGTTTGTATGGTTCATATTATGACCACGATCGTTCTTTTGTTAATGTCATCATTGCTTATGCTTGACTACAATATTTAATAAAGATGAACTCTTTTAAGGTCTCTTTACTTTTCCCAGTATATGTTAGTTGCAGGATCAAGGAAGTAGGTAAGGCAAAATATTTAAGCCTTTTGAAGTAACTAATAGTTCAAAAAAAAAAAAGCTTTTGTTCTCAACCAGCCTTCTGGTTTACGCACTTATTTGAGCCTCTTAGGACAGGAAAGGGGAAGGGGATAAAAAATAGCAGTTATTCTTGAGGATCATAGAATAACTAAAAGCACAACTAAGGGGAAGATGATTACAATGGTAACGTTAGCCTTCTCTTAATGAAGAAAACTAGAAAATGAAAATGGCATTACTAGGGTAAGAACAGTAGCACCATCACAAAAATCGGTGTTTGATTCTTCCGTTCATTGAGCAATGTTAAAGGCTCATTTCAGTGTGCCAGTGCCTATTTATCATAATGCCTATCATTTGGCAGGTGCTTAACAAGTGTTAGCGGATGGGAAACAGGCAGGAAGGGGAAGGTAAATGAGCAGAGTAAAATCGTAGAAGTGTAAGAGAAGTAAAGTTGTGTCTTTGTCTCATTCACATTTGGATCTGCTATCTCAGCTGTTCTCATGCAGGAGAATCTAATCTGCTGCTAACTGTGTAGCACAGTGTTGAATAGACAGAAATTGATTTAGACAGCCATAAATGGGCTATGCCTACATGTAGGCATAGTAGAAGAGTGTCTTCTGGCTATGGGCTTAGGGGTGAAAGAAGAAGGATCTCTTTGTAGTTCAAAATAACATTTCAGTCTCTTTGCTAATGCCAGATATTTCATTAAAAAAAAATTACCTTTCATTCTGCCTTAGGAGGAGGATGCAAAATATAAAGAACCCCAAGAGGTAAACCACACTGGTTCAAAGTCACGCTAAGTGTTAATATCAAACAGAAGGTCCTTTCCCAAGAGCAGCTTTTGATGGAGGGGAGGAGAAACACAGGCCAAGAATATACTCAGGAGAGGCAGAGTAACCTAAATACAAATGGTGCCACATGAACACCTTCGGTGACATTCCCGAGTATTCTAATTTTTATGGACACAGAAGCTCATACAATGAGGACCTTTTCAAGAAAACAAAACAGATGTGCATGTTTTAGGAATATATCCGACCACAGGAACATGGTCCTAGGGCCCTTCCCAGGACACTAGCAGAGGCCGGTGGGAGTGGGAAGCTGGAAGTTCGAGCTTCATGAGCTTCCCAGTAAATTAGCTTCTACAACACACTTGACTGTGTATCTGCAACTGGGACAGTATGACCCAAGGGATCTTCGGCTCTCCTCTTTCCTGCAGAAGACACTAATAGTACATAGGGGAATCTAGCTGGAAAGGTATGTTTACCACAAAAGAGCTCCAGAGTTTTAGTTGTTGTCATGTTGTGAACCATATCTCCTTGATTCTTAAACACAAATAATTATAAAATGTACTGTAGATTTAATAACAGCTTGGGGGGGCAGATAGGAGATAGGGTAAACAGCTGGCAAGTTTCTTTTGATATTGATTATGAAAAACATTCTGATTTCAAAACCATTTAAATGTGGAAAATGTGCCATTAATTTACAGAAATATAGTAACCATATTACCTTTTAGGTTATAATGCCTTTTATTGAGTGCATCAAATATTACTAACTCGTTGAAGAAACCAGTCATTTGCTCAAGGCCATTAGTAGTAAAATCAGAATTCAAGGCCAGGCCCACCTAACTCCAGAGCTCACACTCTTACCCAATACACTCTTCTGCATCTGCCATACTTGTTAGCCATTTGTTTTATAGCCCATGTAGTATTTATATTCCTAACGACTGAGGATTAAGAAGGCTTTTAAAGAATACTGAATGCTCTTGGTGAAAGAATATCAATTTGACCCCATGATCAATTTATATAATCTGGAGTGGGTATCCTAGAAGTAAAAATTAAATGAAAGCTGTATGTTAGGTAATGTCTAATATTACCCCAGTATTAGATAGTGAAAGAGGACAGGGCTTTTCAGGGAGTGATTTGCATTCATTCACTGGACTTCATTCTTATGTCTCATATGCACAGGCTTTTGGTCAATGCAGTGAGGTCCAGTTATGTGCAAGGCAATTACAATGTGAGGGTATGGGCTGCCCACGGACACTTGAAAGAATGGTCCTGGGAACAAATCGTGGTTTGGGGCCAAAAGCTTCTTCAGGAAGAAGAGGCAGCTTGGGGTGACCTTCCAATTTTCCACATGGAAGTGGGAGGACTATAGGGTTTGTCCTGAGTAAGAGGAAATTACTTCTGAGGCTGATAAAGCCTATGACTTGTCTGTGGGGAGACTGTCCAGTAAGCCTGGGCATTGGTTCCTCATGGAAAAGAACTGGGAAAGGAGGAAGAGTCATTCTTGTGCAAGCAGCTGCTGTCCAGTCTCTCCCTCTGCTAGCACTTATCCTTGAACATAGTCTTTGCTTTGGGACTCTGTGAAAGCTTCCTTATTTTCTGGCATACTAATACTTTCCTTGCCTTCCCTGGGACTTTATCTTTTTTGTGTATGCTCTTTTTTTAATTTTATGTTTTGTTGCAATTACATACATTTGCTTTTCTGTGGTTGGAGATAACAAGAACAGAATGCAATTTTAAATCCTAAAACTGTCAGAAACAGAAGCCACAAATTAAAAATTGATCTGATACCAAAAGAAAATGGGTATATATGGCACTCCGGAACAAGGAGATGATAAAAAGAAATTATACAAAAAAAAAAAAATTAATGAAACTGACAGGAAGTACATCAGACAGAAGAAATAAATCAGGAAGAATGTGATGAGATATTGGAATGGCTGAGCTCAGAATAGCCCAGTTTGTCTAACCCACGAAGGACATAGTAAATATGGAGGCAGGTTAGTCACCCAGAAGCTTCTAGGTCTCCTCAAATGAGACAATTCAATTAGAAAGTAGATAGAACCCTGAACTGGAACTGTGATGATTTCGTGTTTGCTCTTATGGTTTTGAGGTTTTAGTTATCTTCACTGAAACTCAGCCTTTACATCAGTAAAATATTATCTCCCTCATTTATTAACAAATAAGTTATTTCATTATTGTATTATTTAACAAGTATTTAATAAGCAACGTAACTGTCAAGCAACATGCCAGGTACTTAGGTATTTCTATAAGGCACATATGAAGGGGAAAAAAGTGGCTTTCTCAAGCTGTTTATAGTATAGTAGGGAAGACAGGCAAACAGAAAATTATAATTCAGTTTAATATGGTCAAGGTCAGAGATAGGCTTAAAGAACTTTGGAGCTCAGAGGAGAGATGAATTAATTTTCTAAAGATTTGAGTAAAGTTTCACAGAGGAGGTAACATTTGAAATAAGCCAGAAAAAAAAATTAGATAACATGGATGAGGCATGGGTAGGGGAGGAGGCAATCAGTAAAAACCTAAAATGTAGTTGGAAAATGGTAGGTCCACTCTGTATAGTGAACCATAGGTCTTGTGGGGAGGGAGGCAAGAAGAGGGAGCTAAGGAGTCATTATGAAGGGTCTAAGATCCCCAAGTTAAATGAAGCAGCTGGCATGTATCCTGAGGGCTGGTGGTTCTCATTGTCATTCCTCCACATCTAACATACTCCCATGGACAAATCAGTAAAACAGACTAGTGGTTGTGTGTTCTTACTGGCTCCTTAGCTTTTTTTCCCATTAGGGAAACATTTCATAATTTTGGTGAATGATAAGAATGTTATTGTGACATCTTAGAACCCATTCTTTTTCTTTTTCTTTTATTTTTTTAAGATTTTATTTATTTATTCATGAGAGGCAGAGAGAGAGAGAAGGAGGCAGAGGTGGAGGGAGAAGCAGGCTCCCCACGGAGCAGGGAGCCCAATGTGGGACTCAATCCCAGGACCCTGGGATCATGACCTGAGCTGAAGGGAGATGCTTATCTGACTGAGCCACCCAGATGTCCCTATTCTTTTTATTTTCAAGTAAACCACTCCTTAGATCGCTGCTTTCAATATTATCATAGCACATATCCCAACTAACAACACAGACCTCCATGAGCACATGATGGAGTGCTTCTGCCCGTAATGGGGAGCCAGGGAAGTTTCTGAAGCTGGGGAGGGACCTGGCAAGTTAACAAATGGCAGCATGAGGGATGAACTTGTGGATGAAGAGATTAGAGGTGGGAGACCAAGGGGGAAATGGTAAGATCCAGGACTCAGGAAGGGACAATGAGGAAGGAAGGGACAAAATGGAATGATCCCCTCCTCTTCTAATATAGTGGGTAGGTTAAAGTCAAAAATACACAATAAGAATGGTCAGAAACACAAAACATTACTGTACTCTCACCTGGACCTCTAGTAAATACAATAAGAAGTAAAGAGGCAGGGGCACCCCCAAGAAGAGCGCCGTGCATAGGTGAGGTTATATTACTCAGCCATCAAAAAGAACAATTTCTCAACATTTGCAGCAACATGGACGGGACTGTGGTATCATTAGCAAAAGGAGAGGTAGAGTCTAATAGGCAGATTACTACTGTGGAAGCAGTAATGTACCCTGGAAGTTCTGGGTTTTGCCACACACTGGTTGTGAGAATTTGGGCTTGTTTTTTCTTGAACTTTCTTCATCGACATGTAAAGCCATGCATTGGGAGTAGAGGAAATCTAAGTTCCTTGAAAAATTCAAAGTAATGCTAAGTGAAATAAGTCAAGCAGAAAAAGACAATTATCATATGGTTTCACTCATCTATGGAACATAAGAAGTAGGAAGATCGGTAGGAGAAGAAAGGGAAGAAGAAAGGGGGGGTAATCAAAAGGGGAAATGAACCATGAGAGACTATGGACTCTGGGAAACAAACTGAGGGCTTCAGAGGGGAGGGGGTGGGGGAATGGGATAGGCTGGTGATGGGTAGTAAGGAGGGCACGTATTGCATGGTGCACTGGGTGTTATGCGCAAGTAATGAATCATGGAACTTTACATCAAAAACTAGGGATGTACTGTATGGTGACTAACATAATATAATAAAAAATTATTATTAAAACAAAACAAAACAGAACCAAAAAAAAAAAAAAAAGAAGAAGAAGCAGCAGCTTCCTGAAGCGATTTGCCTTCTTCTAACCGTGATTAGGGGACCAGTTCTGGTTACTCAGAGAGCTACTGTTCTTCCCAAAGTCCTGGGGAAGGTTGATTTCCAAGTAGATGAGATGCTGGAATTAATGGACTCCAGGTTCTTTTGGAGGTTGGGCCTCCTGCCAGGGCTGATTAGCCCAGCTGGCCTGTCCACTATTCCTGTTTTATTGCTTCCTTTCTCATTAAGGAAGGTGTTGGGTTTGGATAACCATAAACAACATGTCTGCTGCTATAGGGCTACCATCTCTTGCACAGCCAGTGGCTGAAACCAAGCTCTCTGGAGTCTTTGTTAAAGACTTAGGTCACAGTTTTGGAGAAACAGGAAAAGGAAGCCCAGGTTTGAAAATGTGCCACATAAATGGTTATTTTCCTATTTTTTCTCTTTTTCCTTTCCTTAAAAAAAAAAAAAATTCAAAGTGGCAGAAAAAATAAAACTTAAAAAAATAAAATAAAATCAGTGCTGTTTTCCCTCATTCTCTCTTCTCTCTCATGCCTGCTCTCTCAACATAGCCACATGGAACAGTCCTGATGTCCTCAACCCCTGAGATGGCAGGAAAGGAAGTTGGAGGCTTCCTTTCACATCAGTCTGCCCCCAGCCGGCCCAAGGAGTCTGAGCAGCCACTGGCCACTTGCCGAGCTGTTCTGTGGGTGCCTCACAGCTCCCTTGTCCACTTGAGCCCAAGGGCCAAAGTCTTATGAGACAACAGAACCCTTGAAAGAGAGCCAGCCACCCAGCCCCTCTCTACCCTCATTCCAGTAATCTCAACACTTGTACTTCTTCGCTGTCCCCAGGCAACGTGTTCCTTAAAATGACCTTCATTGGCACATCATTTCTCACCAGGAATTGCACCCTTGTTCTTTCCAGTCCAGCAATTTTCTCTCTTCCAGCACAGGGAGAATCATATTTACTCAGAAAACCACAGTGTTGAACTATAGCCCTCGGTTTCTTAGAGCTTCACTTTCTAAGGGAATTTTGCAGCTGGTTCCATCTGTTTTTCCAGATTTTTTTTTCTCTCCTCTTCTGCCCATGTTGATTTCTTCCCCAGTCCTAACCAGCCCCCGACATGTCACCGTGATGGTCTTCTCTGCTCACGGTAGACACACAATTCATCAAACCTCTCACCATGTCTCCAGCAGCAAATGCTCAGAAAATCCTTGTTGATTTGTACCAACTACTCCCAGAGCCTTTAGTATTAATACTTTCTAGGAATCTCTCCCCTGCAGAACATCTCATAAAGCTGGTTTAGGTTGTACATAAAAGTCCTACCTCACTGTGCTTTTCGTTCACATGGCTTCTCTAGAAAAGGGCAGGAATCACTCCTGTGCTGAGAGTCGATAAATGAGCTACTCTGAATGCTAATTATGTTCATGTGAATTATCCGTGTGCCTTTTACATTTTAAGCAGACCTTTCCCTGCTAGTTAGCATACATCTGGGCTATTACCTACCTCCACAAACATGTCCAAAAGACAAGCAACCAACTCTAATGTTAGATTGATCCAAACCCAACTTACGAGCTTTAGACAAGAAGAGTGGTCTAGGTAACACTGGGTTGACTTTAAGAACTTAACAATAAGCCAGATACCTTTCCAAGTGCTTTACAAATATTCGATCATTTAAGTATCATAACATGGTCTGACATGGATATTATTACTATTCTGATTTTACAACTAATGAAAGTAAAGCACAGAGAGGCCACACAGTGAGTAAACCATAGAATCCAGATTCAGACACTGGCAATCTGAGTGCAAAGTCTGTGCTTTTAATCACTCCTCAGTGCTACCTCACCGATAACAGCAATTTATAAATCGTTTACTTACAAATCCCCCCGCAAGTCGGAAGAGAATTCAGACGAACTTCTGTTTATACAGCGTCTATGTCTCTGCAGAATCTGAGGTACACGGTATTTTACAAAGCCAACCATTTTCCAGAATCAAGTCCTCATTTAAAAGAGCTAGACTTTTAATTCCTTTTGGAATATAAGGATCTCGTACAAATTGATGCCACCTTCCAACTAAATACTCATGACAAATGTCCTCACAGGAAGGTGGTAGGAACATATTGTCTCCTTCTCTTCAATATCAGAACATTATAATAAGCTCAATACATCATAAAATCCGTCTGGTCTCCAGATCTCACTGGGTGGGGATTTGCCTTTACCACTTCTGGGGTGGTTGGATTCCATATCCTGGTAAGCAAGGCATACTTCCCTTTCCTTCTCTGAAATTTCCATCTTTCAAAATTCAAGGGGAGAGACCGCAGGCCTCACATTCTGAGCTTTAGCAAATAGACATATGTTGGTGTTATCTAGATCTTTATTGCCAGTGTAGGTTTTCATGGCATGCTTTTATTTTTCCTGATCTCCAAGGTTGTTATTTGTATTCCGAGTACTGCTTCCAATACTTTGACCAGTTTAGTTGCCCTGTCTTAGGTCACATAACTTCTTCAAAGAGTGACAGTTTCCTGTTAGCTTGTGCACGGGCAGGTTTGAAATCCGATCAACTTCTTTGTGTGACTAGAGCATGGCAGCCTTCGGTCAAGCGCTCACTGTGTGCCAGGCACTCTGCTAGGAAATAAATACAAGTGCTATCATGATATAGGACCCCTGCCTTCACAAGAAGGAGCCTTTAGTAAATATGGTAAGGAATAAAAGCCAATAGTTCAGGGATTCTAAGAAGTAGTCCACAGACTCCTGGACCCCTTTGTTGGATCATAATTGATAGTTCAGAACCCCACCACCAAACTGTAACTGGAAGTTATCACTCTATCTAGCATTAGTTCATTTGGATTCATGCGTCATCGTAGATGGACCCACATACATGTTCATCTGCTAGGTCTGTGCCACTTCCTGTAGCTCTCAGGATCTTCCTGTGATTGGCCAATGTTATTTATCTTTTGATCAGTAGTCAGGATCCTCGACACAACTTTGTCAAGTATTAATCCAGCTCATGGATGAGGAAATTGGGGTTCACAGTGGCTTCAGAAATAACAGAACTTTAAAGTGTCTGTCACTTCACAGTTTTCATTACATGTGTATATATGACCTCATCACAGCTATAGTGACCTTGGCATAAATCATTTCATATCATTTTCTTATTTAAATCCCTCCAGTAGCTTTCCGTCACACTCAGAATAAGAAACATCCGTGCTTTCTTCTCTGACCTTTTTTTTTCCTACTTTGTTTTGCTTTATTTTATTTTATTTTCATCATGATAAGTGTACTCTTTAGTCCCATCCCCTGTTTCCCCAATGCCCCCCTCATCTCCCCTCTGGTAACCATCAGTTTGTTCTCTATAGTTAAGAGTCTATTTCTTAGTTTGTCTCTCCCTCTTTTTTTTTATTTGCTCTTTTGTTTTGTTTCTTAAATGCCACATATTCCACATTCCCTTACTCACTATGCTCCAGATGGTCTTCTCTCTTGGTTCTACAAACAGCCCTGTTTCCATATCTAGTCCTTTTTCTGTGCTGCTCCTCCAGACCCATCAAGGGGCTTGTTCCCTCTTCATGCAGGTCTAGGCTCAGACACCACCTTTCAGGGGACGACCTGAGCCTATTTAAAGTATCCACCCCCGCCCCTCCTGCCAAGTCACTCTCTGCTAGATCATTCTGTTTCATTTTCTTCCCAGCTCTTATTATTTCTAAATTTTTCTCCTTTGTTTACTTTTTATTGTTAGTCTTTTCCCCTTGACTAAAATGTAAGCAAAGAGAGCAGAGTCTTGTTCTGTTCCACTCACTGCTGTGTTTCTGCCCCTAGAATCTGTTTGGCATGCAGCAGGTGCTCGATAAGTATTGGTTGAGTGAATAAACAAATGCATTTGATAATGTCTTAATGTTTTAGCCCCTTTCTAGCCTGATTTTTAGATATTCTTCTTAGGTAATTTTATCTACTCCAATGGCTTTTTCTACCACTCTGTCTACCTCCAGCTTGACTCTTTTTTTCCGTCTCCCATATTTGTTGTTTACATAATTTTAACTTACATAATCAAAGATACTCTTGACTATTGAGGAATGGGAGCCAAGGGGATCAGCATTAATATTACAAAATGCTAGTACATTTTAACATTTTGTATTTAGAAGGAACTTAGATTCCTCTACTCCCAATGCATGGCTTTACATGTCGATGAAGAAAGTTCAAGAAAAAACAAGCCCAAAATCTCACAACCAGTGTGTGGCAAAACCCAGAACTTCCAGGGTACATTACTGCTTCCACAGTAGTCATCTGCCTAGTAGACTCTACGTCTCCTTTTGCTAATGATACCACACACACAAACACACAGACACACACACACAGAGTTTTATTGAGAGAAAATTCACATACCACGAAACTGTGCATACCCTTTAGAAGTGTGCAATCCTGTAGTTTTTAAGGTATGCACAGAATTGTGAAACCATTTATTTTTTCTTAGAACATGTTCATCACCCCCCAAAGCAAGCCCATATCTGTTTGTAGTCAATCCCCGACCCCTGCACTTCCCCTCCCCTTCTCCAGCCCTAGGAAACCACTAATCTACTTTCTGTCTCTACCTACTTGCCTATTCTGGACATTTCACGTACCAGAATTGTACAACATGTGGTCTTTTGTGTCTGGCTTCTTTCACTTAGCTTAATGACTTCAAGGTTCATCATGCTATAATTTTACCTTTTTGTTTTGCTTAACCCCTTTTCTCTAACTGCTTTATTTTAATATCTGTCTTTGAGCAAAAATTAAACTCTGAATATCCTGGAAACCAAAGGCAAAAAAGAAAAACACAAATATGTTACTCTACTCTAGTTAGCTGTAAAGGGAACACACAGTTTCTCACAAGCACAGAGTTTTTGTAGCCCTACATTTTGAGGGGAACGCACAGTGCAGTCCAGTTTCACCATACAGCTCTGTCATTTGATCATTTCCTTGTTTCTTGTTTATACTGTCTCCAGTTCCCTTTGGGTTGGGCACTGTGAGCAGTATCGAGAAGGGAGAGAGAACGACCTTGTGGTGTCCTCAGTGACCCTTCTCTTTCTGGGGACAAGGAAGAATTCTTACTTAATTTTTAATAACACTCCAAGTTGACCTCCACTTTTAATTCTCAGGATCTTTCTTCCATTCTTGATCACAATCTTTACTCCCATCTCAAATTTGTGAAATATTTTTACAACTTACTCCTGAAAGGGTCGACACTTTGCCAACCCTGATTCTAAAATAGTTCTCAAATAATGCAAACACGCTAGTAGATGGGGGGAGAGGACAAGCAGTTATACCTAGGGAGAAATGAAAAGAGGAACATGGTTGTTTGCTGATGTCTGTCTCTGGGTTTGGGAAAAGGAAAGTTCTGGCATTTATGCTACATCTCACATTACTTTTTTTCTTTTGGGGGATCTGAGGTGCAGATAATTGAATTAAAACCATGCCCCTCAACTACAGCAGACTATCATCAGTTCCTGAAGAGCCTTTTGTTTTCGTTTTCGCCTTGATCTCTAATCTCTGCTCACATTCACCTCCCTCTTACGCGTGCCTTCCTTCTGCATTTGGTACGTGTCCTTAAGAGACATGTATCTTTAGAAACTCTTTTGTTAGTGGATATGAATGAGTAATTATATAAATAATATTGTGACATAAATCTCATTCTGTTGCTATTTTTTTTAACTCACCACTAAATCTTTGAAGCTAATTCATGTTTCTGGATTTATATTGACTTTATTGCTCCAACTGGTGCATAATGTTATATGGTATGTATCCACCACCTTCTACTTTTCCATTCCTCCGGCAGTGGAAACCTGTATCGAACAGCGACATAGTGAACATCCTCATACTTGTCTCCTTAGAGGCCTAAGGAAGAATTCCTTTGGTTTGTATGCCTAAGAGAGGAATTGTTGGTCCATAGGATCCAAATACACTGTTGTCTTTATCCAGCTCTGCTCGTGCATAACTGGCATCCTCTCAGTCTTACCTCCCGTACTAACTATTGCTGCAGAGACCAGAGCTGGGCAGGTGCACAAGCTGTCACCAGCTTGGCACCCATGGGATGCGGTACAACCTCGCTTCTCGTTTCCTGCTCTAGGACTTCACTAAGGCAGAGATGCAGAACTCAGGGAACCTGCTCAACGCTCATGCCTACACAATTAAGTGGGGTAATGCGGAGGGACAGAGGTTAACAAGCCCAAGGCTACTCTTGACCTTTTGGGGGGTAGGAGCCAAGGGATGAGTATGCTTCTCCTTGAATTCCCCTGGGAGAAAAGTTCTGAGACATAGTTCATAAGACTCTTACCAAGTTCTCTGCGGGGTTGAGTACAAGTTGCCAACAGTGGTTGCCAACTTGAAAACACATTCTGGTACTGGTTTTGCCTTTTCCCTAATTCAGCCCTCTGGTTCCTCCTTCCTGCTCCCTGTTATTACTTCCCAAATCAACTATTTATAGATAAGTCTTTGTCTCAGGCTCTGCTTCCAGGGGCTTCCCAGAGTACAACATTATCCCTAAGTACTGCCAGACTGCTGTCTAGGGGATCTGGGCCCTAATCTGGATAGTCTGGCCAGCCTCCAATTTGGGGACCAGACACTGGGCCATTTTAAAACTTCTGCTTGGAAAGCTCCCAAGGTGGGATCTTTCACCTGTGGCTCAGTGACTTTTTTTAATACTTACTGCAGTTATTTTTGAAATGCGGTTGTAATATATATACATGTCTGGTGATTATAAAATATTTCTCCTGAGCATTGACCTCTGCCCTCATGATTTCTCATTTCTGATGTATGGACAGTAGACTCATCCTGGGATGTGCCATAACAGAGTATTAAGAAAATTTCCTTATCAATATTTGTTAAAATGGGAATATCACATGATTTATACTTCCGTGAAGGGTGTTGCAGTCAGCTTATGTCCTGGAAAATGCAGTTGTTCTAATGGTCATATTTTCACTTGTGTTTACTTAGGGAAAAATTATCATTTCTTTGAGTGGACATATGTCAATGTTAATGTTTGTGTGTGTTCTGGGTGTGTGTGTGTGGGTGTGTGGTACGCGTATGTGCATATGTGTGTGTGTGCATGCCAGCTCACTCTGTGGGGTGAATCATCATGACAAAAGCACAGATCATGACCACCTGGGAACAGGGTACTGGCAGCTCCCTCCAGGGAATGTCTTCCTTCTCACTTGCGAACAACTTTTAAAACCCTCCTATCCCCGTCTGCTTTTGTTGTGTGAACAGGTGGTCAATGCGTACACCCCAGGAAAGAAGATTTGGCTTGAAGGTGTGGTGACCACCTCAGCTGGAGGCACAAACAATCTGTCAGATTCCTATGCTGCAGGATTCTTGTGAGTAGCATGCAGTTTCACTCCCAGGGACTTTAAGGAAAGAAGGACAGTGAAGTGGTGCTGCTCATTATTCTGCTGGCTGGAGGGGGAGGCTCATTTCCCACTGAAAGTTCTTTATCTGTTCCTTTGTGAATGGGTGTAACCCATTCAACGAACAGTGATGAGTGACTTCTCTAGACACTAAGATGTCAGGTACGGGCATCAGAGTACTACTACAGTAGTAGTTAGTGACCGTAGAGTCGTAAGACCTTTATTTAAGGTCTGTCATTCAAAGACAGTGCAGACGACATACAATTTCTCACTTCATTTTCTCCATAGTCCTAGGAGATAGGTAATAGAGGAACAGAGACAGGAGATAAGAAAAAGTGTAGGAGATTAGTGCCGTAATAATAATAATTTTAACTCTATGTGCCGCATAATTTCTGAACTGCTCTCTCTATATCTAGTGACTTAACAACCAGTGATACAGATACTACTGTTTTACAGCCACCCAGTGAGATAGGTGTGAGAGATTGGACTCAAGCCTAGGCAGTCTGCTCCAGACTCTAGCCTCTTTGCCACTACCTTAGACGATCTTTCTTTCTGCCTCACATGGTCTGTCCACAAAAAGAAGTGGTAGACAGGCAAAGGAATCAGGAATTTCTCTGACTGGGAAGATCAGGAAGGGCTTCATGGAGGAAGTAGCATTTGAGGTGGACACAGAAAGATTACTCTGATTTCTATGGGTGGAGAACTGTGGTGATGGTGGAGGGGAGCATTTGAGGCAGAAGGAACATTATGGGAAAAGGCACAGGGGAGGGGAAACGAGTCCTGTGATGAAAGCCTCAGGCGCTGCAGAGATATAGTGAGGGCTGGGGGGGGAGGGGGGATTCCCCACGAATTGTGGAAGGCCATGAATGCCAGGCAGAGGAAGTGAGTCCTTGTTGTACACTCAGTGGCAAGCCACTGAAGACTTTGGAGGAAGAGAGAGACCCCATCTGACCTGTGTTTCCATGTTGGCTTTGGAAATAGTACACACAAGGGTTTGGCGAGGCCGGCAATGGGACAATGGATTTGAAGGCTTCTGCAGTCATCTGGACGACAGCTTAACACCGGAAGCACAAAGGGCTCTGACTGGCCTGCCAGCATCATGTGGTGGGGACAAACCCCTCAGGACCACGGACTCACCAAGTGACCTGGTCCTGTGCTACTCTGGTCCCGTGGCCCTGGTTTTTTTGTCTGTGGCATGGTCCTCCTAAGAACTGAGCTATGCCCTCAGCTTTCTGTTTCCTTTCTAACAGCTGTTCCTAATTAAACACATGTAGTTTCCCTCCATTAAGGCAGCTTCTTGAATACATCTGTAAAGGACAAATCAGGGCAGTCAGGCAGATTGTCTTTGCAGATGGAACCCTGGCACATGCAGATAAAGATAATGAGTCTAAAGAATATATGATGATAACGCTGGGTCTTCCATGCCTGTGTTCTCGGCATCTAGCATTGAGTGGCACGGAGCAGTTGTTCGATGAGCGTGGTTCCGTTGAACGAAAGGGAATGAATCGGCATTTGATACAGTGGTTCTGAGAGCCTTCTTTCAAAAATACACTCCTCACCAGGTTTCACTGTGAGCCGTGGAGCAAGGGCAAGAAGCCAGTGGCAGTTCAGACTGCAGGGGCCTCTTAGAACCAACAGAGGAATGGGCTTTTGCTCAGCTGTCATAGACAGACGCTGCTGCTGGGCCCGCAAGCAGCCCAGTTGTCCTGAGTGTTTTCACGAGAATTCTTCCCTTCAGAGAAAGACGTGAAATGAGAAACACTACAGCCCTTCATGGAGGAAGCTGGAGAAAGACCTGCCTTTTCATGAGCACCAGCCAAGTCTCCACAGGTCTCTGAGGTCACTTTGCAAACCCAGATTAACATCGTTGTTCAGGCTTAGGTTGTAGGTCAGGAATCCGGCGTGTAGGATCAGCTACAGATCACGGATCAGCTGAACACTAGCTCACTTGGCTCCTGGCCTTCCGCCTTACCTCTTTATCACCCATTTGCTCTCCCCTCTGCTGGCAGCACCCAGCAAAGTGTCCTTTGAGTCTAGTTTTCCAAGAAGCATAAATTGCTTCCTGGGGGGTGGGAGCAGGGGGAATAAAGCATTCTAAGAAGCTCCAGAAGACTAGCAAGATTCCTTGGAAAGAAGGCATCTTTCAGGCTTTCTTCAATTTATGGCATAATGACAAGCTTCATGCACATTTATGCATGAATCAGAACTTTCTGATTCCAGCCAGGGCTTTGAGACTCTCCAGGGCACTACAGACGTACCCTTGGCATACTGCTGTGTCTCCAGCACCTGGTAGTATCCGCCACCCAGGCAATAGTCAGTCCATTTTTGTGGAATGGAAACTACTGGCTCCAGTAGCCTCCTTGGTGGGATGTACCAGTCATCCTGCCACTTTTCCTTACTTGCTTTGGAAAGGGAGACTTGGAACACCATTTATCTGCCCTCTTCAAGGGCTTATTATTTACAAGAGGAAGAGGATGATAACGTCCCCTAACCGTTCCACTCTGAAAAGCACAGGGAAGCAAGGGTTCTGGTCATAGTCATTTCGAATGCTCCAGACCCTGGATGTATATATAGGATGTGGGTTTGGAAAGGATGATGCATATTCTTCCCTCTCACGTTAGAGTTCCTTCAAAAACTCCCCTTACTAGCAAAAACACCCCCCAGATTTACCAGTTAACTTTTGTTTGTTGAGTATATATATATTCTTTGTGGATCACTGTTATAAGGTCTATCGAGGTCACAAGTAGGAATTTGATACCCTTCCTATAAATGAGTACAGGTATTTACATACCCAGTGCCTTACAAATGACTCGCATGGTCACACAAGCATTTTTGTGTCTATCCTCAATGCTGAGAACAAGGCCTGGCATTTACAGCTGATTAATTCATGTTGAATGAGTAATGAATGAATGAACAAATGGGATATTTAAAATACCAAAATACAGTCCTGTATGGATATCCAGCTGCTGCTAGATGTGATTATGTATTTACTCATCATTTTGTTTCTTTGTTCAGCAAGCGTAGGGATAGAAGGGTGAATAAGATATACTTGTTTTTATAGGTAAATACTTGTTAGATATAAACCCTATCTTACTTGTGCTGCATTGGTGGAGAGAGCACTGATTTAGTGCACCACCCAGAATTCGTGTTATATAGTTCTACCCCAGAATGTTCAATACTGTGTCTCAGTATTAGTATATATTAGTTAGTTAGTTATATAATTAATCAGTTCTATATTTAGTGTAATTAAATCTGTATCCTGATTTCACAGGATTGGTAAATTAATAAAAATAATAAAGGCAATTAGCGTAAGCATGTGATATCCCAAAAGTAATTTTTTTTATGTCCCAGTCTGAACAACAACAACAACAACAGAAGTTCTGTTGTATTATTGTCAGATTTTCTTTTTGATTTTAAACTTTTGTTTTTGCATTTTGCATTGTTTTATTTTGTTTTTATAATTCTAATTATCAGTAAATATTTGTTAGTTTTTATGAGAACAAAATATAATTGTCAATGTGAAAAAGATTTTAAGATGTTAATAATATCCATTCATAATATAAAAATTAGCAATGCTCTTTATTCCATTAAAGAAAAAGTTTAATTCTACAAGTCACTAATTTGGTGTTCCATATGGTTTCAAATTTGGGAAATCATAGTTATGCATAATTTGTCCCTAGTATGCTGAATGGTGATTCTCAAAGTTCCTTGAATCTAATTTTATCCGGATCAATTTCAACCTAACAAAGACTATGAAGCACCTCCAGTGTGCTAGGAACTGAGATGGGTATTTGGGGTATAAAGCTAAAACATCGTGTCTGTTCTCAGTGAGCTCTTAACCAACTGGGGGACAGCAGAGAAGTAAGGAAGTAATTATCGTGGGCTGGCAGAGGGTATAAATAAGAGTTCTGTGAAGGTACAGAGGTACTACTGTTGGCTGGAACAGCAGAGTTTGGAAGGAGATGACACTTGACTTAGAGATGAACAGATGGGAAGTAATTTGCCAGATGAGGTGAGGTGGGTTAGAGGAGGAGAGAAAGGGAATTCTAAGCAGAAGTTAAAACATGTATGAAGACTCAGGTGAGTATGTGAAAGCATGGTGAGTTTGGGCAGCCTAGAGTAATTATATGTGGCTTAGAACCAGGGAATGGAGTTTAGGGTGAGAGAAGAGGGGAGAAGAAGTGCAGATGAAGGCTCACATGCATGCTCAGGAAAGATTGTGAAACACCTTATCTTTTATACCATGAGACTGAAGTTCTCAGTCACATTTATATATATGAAGCTCTTATAGATATAGATATAGATATAGATATAGATATAGATATAGATATAGATATAGATATAGATATAGATATAGATATAGATATAGATATAGATATAGATATAGATATAGATATAGATATAGATATAGATATAGATATAGATATAGATATAGATATAGATATAGATATAGATATAGATATAGATATAGATATAGATATAATTACAATTAGAAATTTCCCAAAGTTTTAGAAGTGGGAATACAAAGAGAAAATTAAATGAATGAGTAAATGAGTGAACGAATTGAATGCATAATTAATAAAGGCAGAGTTAGCGGTGGGTGTTGGAACCAAGAGGGCAGTATTTTTGAAGGATAGCACACCCTGGAAAGTGGGTATATGGCATAGTGGAGTATGTGATAACGTGTGAGCAATGCAGGTCCTCCATTATGATGTGTGTGATGGTAGCATGGTTGAAGCTCTGCATGGTTAATTACAGTACCAAGGAAAATTGTTACTGCATTGACTGCTGACAGTGATATATGAGAGATGCAAATGGCTGGACCCTTCTTGCCTAGGTCATGGGAGTATGTGAGTTAGAGTCACATGAAAGGTACATGTACAATGACAGGGTGCAAGCAGGGGAGTTTGAGTGATGGAGAGTATAGTGTGTGTGCTCCTGTGATTGTGTGTCCTGTGGCCACGGGGTGAGGAGAATGATATTTAGGCTTACAAGTGGCTAGGGTATTCATTTTATTTGTTAGTATTACAGGGGTAAGATAAGCCATTAGGAACAAGATATTTTATGACCAAGCACAATTCCTTTTACTCCCCTGGACGTCTGTTTCTTTTCCTATAAAAAGATGAGGTTGGATTTGATAATCCCTAAAACATCTCCCAGCTGTGTACTCAATGCTTAAAATAATCTTCACTTTTAAATAATCTTCGCCTTTAAAGTACTAGGTAAATTTCATGGTGGGGGTTGGTGTATATGTGTGTGTGTTAGCCAATTCCTGTGGAGCTTGCTATATGCAATTTTTAAGATGTATTGATGTAGCATTGTTTTTCCTGTTTTTTTAGGTGGTTGAACACTTTAGGAATGCTGGCCAATCAGGGCATTGATGTCGTGATACGACACTCATTTTTTGACCATGGATATAATCACCTCGTGGACCAGAATTTCAACCCATTACCAGTAAGTGTGAGATAAAGATTCCCAACTCCTCTTCCATGTCATTCAGTTATTTTGACCATGCCTTGTTCCATACTGGGAGAATTTTTCTCCTCCCTCTGTAACCAGGTAATTTCATAAATTGGACAGCAGAAGTATTCATGTCTTTGTTCTCTTGACCCATTTCACAGACTTTTGGCTTCACTACACACACACACACATCTGTATACACACACTCATATATACATATGCATATGTGCACATACACATATACATTTATGTATTTATTTACTACTATTATTTTAACAAACCTTGTGCAGTTGTGATTCCACATCTACTTGTGGCCTGTTTGAACTCTGCTTGAGAGTGAATTTTTCCAGATTGTTTTCTTTTAATGCTAATAGGAGACATTATCTAACATCAGATGCAACATGTTGAAAGCACGTGGGAGCGTGCTGGCCCGGATCGGATGCAGTAGGAACCGTCTCTTAGGGAGTGGCTGGGGTGCACTCGCAGTTGGTGTTGACCCCTATGTGACAGTGAGGGCATTTGCCAAGGACGCCAAATCCCCTAGGACAGAGAAGGGACGGGAAGGCTAAAGAAGCCTGGCAAGAGCAGAGATCGTGGTTTGTTGGGTGAGCGTACTGGCCAGTCAACGAGATCCCACTTAGTCCAGAGAAGCTGCACTCATCAAAAATATTACACGGGTCATCTTTTTCACGGACGTCATGGTCACGGGGAAAGGTCAGACTCCTCTCATTAGCTCATAGACTGTGAGAGCTGGGATTCCCCTTTGAGGAGATCCAGTTGCACCTCCTATAACAGAGGAGCTGATAGTCCGAGTAGAGGGGAGAGGAAGATATAAAACCAGGTCTAGAATCGTTCCCTGTGCTGTAGTCCAGTACTCTTCCTACAGAATTACTCCTGCGCTTGGATCCACAGTAAGCAAACCCAACTAAAACCCGTGGGTGTTCCTGCCATCTGCTTCCCTCTGCCTATTTCCACCCTGCATTCCCCTCATTTTCACCCCTGACCTGAGCCAGGAGGCTTCCAAGCCCAGAACAGAGAGCAGCTTGGCACCCAATGGTACCATTTCCGTGTTTCAAAAGAATCCCTATAGATTAGAGGACGAAGTAGTTATTGTAGCACGGATTGTACATGACTCCAGTTAAGTCACAAATATTAGAACTGACTGACACCATTGCTTTTATTCACAGGGCCAGGCTACCTCTCTCAAAGTGTGTGTGTGTGTGTGTGTGTGTGTGTGTGTGTGTGTGTGTCTGTGTAGCAGTGGCTAGTGTACAGTGGAGAGGGAATTTTCAGGTTGGAACCACATGATTTTTTGTTTGTTTGTCTGAGCTTATAAACCTGCGGAGATAAAACAAAATAATAACTAGAAAAGTCTCTATGAAGTGTTAGCATTAAACAAATACATTGTCACACAAAAATAAATATTTGTTGACCATCAGGCACTGGGGAGGAGACTATTAATAAATAAATGAATAAACAAATAGTAGAGTACTGTAACGAGGAGTCAGTGAGGGCTCCTTTGGAGTGAGTGTATAGGAAGGCTTCTCTGAAAGGTGACGTTTAGGCCAAGAGCCCAATGACAAGAAAGAACCAGCCATGTGGATTTTTCAGGCAGGGGAAGAGGCTAGCACAAAGGCTCCAAAGCGGGAATGGACTTGCATGTTTGAGGAAACGCAAGGACACCAGAGTGATGGGGGCCTGGCAGAGAAGGGGGGACTAGTTGGACATGAGGCCACCAGGGGTCAGATCCCATAAGGCTTTGTAAGCTAACAGGAGTTTGACTTTATCATACATAGTATGAAAAGCCAGTGGAGGGTTTTAAGCAGGGAAATAATATGATCTAGCTTATATTTTTAAAATGTCACTCTGGTATAATTAATGCATCAACTGTTAGTTATCATTGTTTTAATAATGTGGGTAATACTTAATAATTTACAGACCACTTTCGTATATGGTACCTCAGTAATGCTCCATCCATTCTGTCCTCCCTTTTCTCTGTCCTTCCTTCTTGCCTCATTCCCTCCCTCCCTCACTCAAATCTCATTCCCTCCCCTTATCGTGTACTACATGCTGATCGTTGTTCCTGCAGTGGGCCTCCTTGATGAACCAAAAAGACAAGGTCCCTGAACTCTTGGAGCGCATAAGCTAATAAAGCGTAGTGAGAAATGGAAAATAAATAAACATAAAAACAAGATAATTACACTTTTTGGAATTGCTCTGAAGAGAGGCTGGTGAAGAGAAGCTAGGGTTCAATGATGATATTAAGTGGCTTATCCAAGGTCCAACAAGCACTGGGAACTGGGACTCTCAGAGTTTTGCTGTTCTAAATCTGATTTTCTTTTCTCTTCCTTATGGTACTCTTTGGTGTCTGTCCTATGGTCTGAGGCCAATATTTGCCTCTATTGGGTCTGGAGATGGAAATGGACATCTTAAGGAACGGGAGAGAAGAAAACCCTAGGCTAGAAAATGATGGTCTTTGGATGACTAGACGGGCTGGATTTCCAGAGATGGACAAACCTGGGTTCCATGTCAGCTCTCTGTGTGCCTTTGCTGGCTGTGTGCAGGTTAAAGACGCAAGTCCTCATGGCTGTGTTCTCCTCACATGAGAGGTGCTGCGGGTAACTGCCTTTCAAAGCATGGCACAAGAGGCCTCCGTTGATATGTGGTGGCTGCAGAGCTCACTCAGGTCCGCGGGAAGCTAAAACAAGTCCCACTGATTCAGCACAAAAGCTCCAATGAGCTGGGCAGCTGTATTCCTGGTAACACCAACTCTAATAAAGAACTCGAACGTAAAAGCACGTAAGGTAGCAGGCTTTCTTTTTATCTTTCTTTGCACTAATAAACTCTGCACCTTATAAGTAGAGCACTCAGCAGCGGGGAGAGTGTGTCCGAAGTCTCCCCTGGAAAGAATTTCTGAGGCTAGACCAGGGCACCAGCTGAACAGAATGCCAGCAGGCCCTTGGAACAGGTAATGGAGGCGGACCTGGGTGCTGTGCTGGCCACCACTTCAGAGGGCTGTGCAGCTGATAACCCGACATTGCCAATAAAAACTTGTGGATTTTACATGGTGATGAAACCTTCAAGAGAGTTTGTTAAGAGCTTAGGGGATCGGTGAGTGTGCTTTGATTGTCTCCCAGAAAAATCAGTAATTTCTATTTAAGTTTCTTCAAACTCAGCTCAGTATTTAAGGAAAGGGGAAAGGATCTTATTAGCAAACACTGTTTTGTTTTTGTTTTTGTTACTGCTCTTACATAAACTTAGAAAAAGTGAGGATAGTGGCCTAATGGCTCCTCAGCCCAGATCCCATAGGAGCCCTCCACCTGCCCAGTCGACTTCGATCGCAGCTTGTGAGATTCTAGCAGCTCTGGCAAAGTCATCCCAGTAGCACCCTTCCAGTCTAGGGTAAGAGGAAAGACGAGGCTGGCCCTTTAAAAAAGAAACTTGTCTTCAGAAAAGAGCATTTCCAACTACATCCCATGTTCGTTATGGTGGTTCTTCTAGAAAAGTGCCAACACTCCTACCGTTGGAGATTTTCGCTCTCCTGGGAAGAGGAGGACATTTAGTTCAGCAGTGCTTCGTCATCGACTCCCACCCTTTCCCCTGACCCTCCTGCCATTGGGAAAGAGGGAACGTGTGAGTCTCCACAGCCAGTCAGCCAGTCAGGGGCTCCCTTGGGAGTAAGTGATGTTTGTGTAGAAGAGATCTGCACATTTGGTGGACATAGTCCAGACCCCACCAGCCGTGGGCATTTCTCCTAAGAGAGGCTTTTGGAATTTAGCTTGCTGCTTTTTTTAAGAGCTTTATTTACAGAGCTTCCAGGGAAAGGAATGGTGAGTTACTAGTCAACATCTTTTTAACTCCCACGCCAGCCAAGCAAATATAATTCAATTCAAAAAACACTGACACTTCAAATGTGTCTGGCTCTGTGCTAGGTGTTCTGGGGACACACAGATAAATAAGATATGGTTCCCCCATCTGCAGAGCTAACAGTCTGGCGTGTGTTTGTGTTTGGGGATTACGGTTTAGTTCTCTGTCTAGAATAGAACAGCTAGTTCACAGTGGACTGCGTTTTCTGTACAGGGTGTCATGGTGGTGATATTTATATTTGCGGTCACGTTCTTTTTTGCCGACTGTCACTGCTGAATAATAATAATACACATTCAGTTCAGCTCAATACACATTTATTGAGCACTTACTGTGTACACTGTTGTAGAATATAGTCGGTGGTCATGGACTGGAGTCCTACCCACTAGTTTATGGGGGCTCCAGTGTATGGCTGTGGTTCCCACAGCAACATGCTCTCAGCCAAGCCTTCACTGTTCAGATGTCATTTGGCTTCTGGACGGAAACTCTGAATCTTAATGGTGCCCACCTAACTCTGCCGGTTAGCCCGTCCCAGGGATCAGATCCTAAGTGCTCCATCCTTGTTTCACTTGGAAATGTTTAACGGTGCCCCTAGGCACTGCACAGCTGCAGTGCAGACACGGGGCAGCTTAAATCTGTCCCTTTCCTGAGGAAGAACGTCCGGTTACAAAGCCCGTGCCCCACTGGCGCTCGGTTAATGCACACTTTCTTCTTGTAAGAACAGCACCACTTATGCAGCAGGCCTCACGGGGAGCGGCACGGGCTTCTACTCCTGACTCTGCCGTTAATTACACGCGCGTCTTTGGTACCAGTTTTCTCGTCACTTAAATTTCAGTAAAAATGTCTTCTCTATCTGCCTGCAAAAGATATTATTACAATCCTTGAGAAAATTACGGAGGACAATGGGATTCCAATTTCATATATATTCATATGCAGAGAAAATTACTGGAATCTCTTCATACATCTAAATGAAAAAAGTGGCTTTCTTTGGATAGTAGGATTACAGACAGTTTTAATTTTCTTCTTTGTGCATTTTTTTTTGTATGTAAAATTGCTGCAGTTAGCATTATTGCTTTTTTAATCTGAAAAAAATATAAAGGCTAATTTTAAAAGAAAAAATAGAGTGTTTTGAAAAAAATCAAGTGCTTTAAATAGTTAAGCAAATATTATCCCGGCCTCCTTCATTTATCATTCATGATTCATTCATTCATAAACACTTAGTACACTTATGCTGTATGCTAGATACTGTGCTGGGCCCTGGGGACACTGTCCCTGCCCTGAAGGAGCTTACAGTGTACATGGGAGATAGAGGAGTCAGCAGGGACTGTGGCAGAAGTGCCTTAGCAGGACAGAAGAGGAACAGAAGCCAGCCTGGGTGGAGGGCGGGCGTGGGATATCAAGGAAGGCTTTTTGGAGATAACGCCTGAGCTGGACCTTGAAGGAGAAGGACAAGTTAGCCATAGGAAGAAGAGTTTGGGGTCTGGGGAGGATCTTCCGAGCAGAGGCAATAGCGTGTGCAAAGGGACAGGGGCATTCGTTTTCCAGAGAGTCACAGTGGATGGATTATGAAAAATTTCTTAGGAAAGCTTTTCCCATTGCTGTCCAGTGGCCACACAGGGTGTGTAACAATTAAAGAATTTCAGAGCTATCCATCTGGAGGTGGTGGGGCGGAGGAGGTGCAAAACCTAGCCAAACCAGCCTGTGACCTGTTTCTTGGTGTAGCTTCCGTTCTTTTTCTTTCTGTTCCCGTGGGAGCCATCAGGAAGATGAAAGAAGCAGAGCGTACCTGTTTAGGGGTAGCTGTGATGTGAAACCCAATCCTCTCATTAGAGGCCCTGACAAAGACTTCTCCGTGAGCAGCCTTTCTTTGTGGGGCCCTGTGGCTGCTGAGGGAAGGGCATGCACGCTGTACGATCAATCACTAGGACCCAGGCCGGCTCCTGGCAGTGGCCGTAGCTCCTGGGCTGCGTGCCCAGTGGTCATGACTTGCTTCTTTCCTCTTCTGTGCCTCTAAACCCTGGCCTCCCAGCCCGGAGCTTGTGCCTGCACCATCAGACCAGGCAGGCAGCTCTTTTGCCTCTAATGCTGTAAATAGAAGCCCCTCTGATTTTTAACTACCGGTCCTCATCCTTTGTTTTTGTATCAACCTGAGTGGCACGCATGCGACATCAGCCACACACCTCGATACTTGTAAGGGCTAACCCCGGGGGGGGGGGGGGGGGGGGGGGGGGGGAGGGGGCGGGATGGACATTTAGAAGCAGGAAGTCGCAGGCACGGTGTGCGGCCCTGCGGTGCTCCCGTCGCTGGAGTCTTCAGTTCCTGCTTTGGAAAAGGGGACTGACTAGGCTGGGGTTGGGAGCACTGAAAACTATTGTCTTTGGAATAAGACTGAGCTGCGTTTCAAACCCAGCTCTCCCATTTACTGGCTTCCTAAACCTCAATAAACATCAACTTCCCCTCGTAAAATGGAGGCAAGAGTAGTGTCCAGCTCACAGCGTTGTTGGAAAGAATTGAACAAGCCAACGCCTGTGCATCTTTACCACATACTAAATACTCAATAAATGTTAGCTGCTGTTATTATTTATAAAGTCACTTTGTAAGTGTAAAATGCGGTAAGTCTCAGTAATAATTATAAATAATGTGAACTTAACTGAGGTGAGAAAATATACATTTGCATATTTGTACTGATAATCTGGAAATCAACTCAAGTATGATAACTAAAGTATGAAGAGTAGATATTTTTTGCAAAAATTAAATTACTAGAAAACTAGAAGAACAACAAAAAAAGGAAAGCTGTGATCCTTGCCCTTGAGGAATTAACTGCAAATGGTTAAAGACAAACTAAAAATTACTATTTATTTTCCTCCTGAGAAGATGCTGCCAACCTTCCCCAGTGAAGGCAATTAAGGCAGTAACCACACTGCAATCCCAGCTCTAACACCTTCATTTGCTATTTATAAATGGCCCAATAAGCCCTGGAAACCATGATATGTCACATTGAAGTGCTAATGACAGCACATTATGTGAATCACTGAGAAGCAACAATTGAAAATCTCTCTCTGCCATCAACCATTTATATTGTTCCCAGATTGCAGTACTGAGGGATTACAGCTACGGCAAGGCGTGCGGCAACCTAAATAAATTAAGGAGAAGAAGCAATTACAGCCCCACAGCCTTTGAGCTCAGGAACAGAGTGCCATCCTCGAAGCAACCTTCACATGATGGAGGAGCAAGGCAAGCTCTGGAAATGAGAAGAGCTGCACCTCACCTAGCCTCATCAGGTCGCCTAAAACACCTGAAAACATTATCTAAAAATAATCTGACCAGGAAGAGAGGAAGGGAGGGACAGAGGAAGGGAAAAGAGAGGCGAGAAGAAACAGAACGAGCTTTGGTGGGTTGGAAAGATCTCTGGCAAGTGCCACAATATAACAAACTTAAAGTTATTTCTTAAGCATTCGGTTGCAAACACTATGGCACGATGTGCTCTGGTTATGACATTTAGGAACCAACAAGTAGGACTCTGACAGAAGTGACCTGAGAGCCAAAGATAATACATGATGTCCTTTCAAACTCAATTATGTTTTTGTTGTTGCTTGTGTAAATAAAAACAGAAGTCTTTTAAAATAGAAATAGAACACATACACATAAATTTTGTTTTTAGTTTTTCCTTAAATACACTACACTATTTATAAATTTTTAAAAACTATCCATCATTAGGTGCCTCACTTTCAACTAATACTGTCTCTGTTTATTTCATCTCTGATTTGGTGGGTTGTTTTTTTTTTAAGATTTTTTATTTATTTATTTTGGGGGGGTGCGCACGAGTGGCAGGAGGGGCAGAGGAAGAGGAAGAGGGAGAGAATCTCAAGCAGACTCTGCGCCGTGTGCGGAACCCAACGCAGGGCTCGATCCCACTACCCGAGATCGTGACCTGAGCTGAAACCAAGAGTCAGACACTCAACTGACTGAGCCACCCAGGTGCCCCTCTGATGTGGTTTTAAGCATTGAAAGGATTGAGTAGAACACATCATTCTAACTCACTCTACACTGAACTTGAGGAGACCTGTCTACTCCAGAACTCCTTGCTCTCATCTTTTTTTTTTTTTTTTTTTTTTTTTTATTTATTCATTCAACAGAGAGAGAGACAGCCAGCGAGAGAGGGAACACAAGCAGGGGGAGTGGGAGAGGAAGAAGCAGGCTCATAGCGGAGGAGCCTGATGTGGGGCTCGATCCCATAACACCAGGATCACGCCCTGAGCCGAAGGCGGACGCTTAACCGCTGTGCCACCCAGGCGCCCCTCCTTGCTCTCATCTTAATGTCAAAATCCTTATAGCCTTTCTTCATTAGAACAGTGATTCTCAAGCCTATGCACATTACAATCACCTGGGGGGGGTGTTTAAAAAATATCTAAGTGTAGGTACCACCTCTGGGGGTTCTGAGTCAGCTGGCCTGTAGAAGATACCCAGTGCTGGTACTTTTTAAAGATCCCCAGGTGACTCTAATGTGCAGCCAGATTTGAGCACCACTGGGTTAGAAGTTTCCAACTACCCTGATTAAATAGAAATTACCTTTCCCCTTTTCTCTCTTCTTTTGTACTCAGCCTTTGCTTCACCTATCAAGATATTAACAAAATTTTAATACGATCTATCATTAATTCATTTGACAAATATTTATTGACTATTATTTGCCAGACACTGTTCTGGTTTGTGAGGAAATAGAGGTGAAGGAGAAAGACAAGACCACTCCCTCACTGGAGATTACAGTCTAGTAGTGGAGACTAAAAATAAACAAGTAAACTAACAAATAATTAATTTAAAATTCAGAATGGTGTGTAGGAAGCAAGCAGCCTGCTAAATTGAAGAATAACGAGGAGAGAATAGTGCTTTAGAAAGTGTGGTCAAGGGGCGCCTGGGTGGCACAGCGGTTAAGCGTCTGCCTTCGCTCAGGGCGTGATCCTGGTGTTATGGGATCGAGCCCCACATCAGGCTCCTCCGCTATGAGCCTGCTTCTTCCTCTCCCACTCCCCTGCTTGTGTTCCCTCTCTCGCTGGCTGTCTCTATCTCTGTCGAATAAATAAAATCTTAAAAAAAAAAAAAAAAAAAGAAAGAAAGAAAGTGTGGTCAAGGCAGTCTTCAAGGAAGAGGCAGCTAGCCGCTGGAGGAGCTGACGGGAGAGCGCAGCAGTCTCTCCAAGGGAGAAGCGTCCGCAAAGGCTGCTGTGGGGAGAGGCTCAGCCACAACACACGTCAGAGGTCCTGCAGTGGCTCTGAGACCACCCTGAGGCCTGGCCCACCTACAGTCTGGCACAGACAGCCAGTGAACTGCCTGGGTCAGTTTATCTTGGTTCAGGCTCTCCCTGCACCTACCTGATTCCTACTCCATGCTTGGCAAACCATTTTGCTCCCTGTCTCTTTGTGAGAATAATGGTGGTGTATCCTGCTACTTGTCCCTCCGCCTGGAATCCTCAGCTGAGCCTAAGGCCTAAGCCTACCACCCACATGGCCATCTCCATGGGCACCTTTAATCACCTCTCCAGGCTTTGAAACAAGAATGGCAGAATAATGACACTTGTGGAAGCCGGCAATGAACATTTGGGAATTTGTCATGCTATTCTATTTTTGTGTACATTTAAAAATGTCAGTGATAATTTTTTAATGTCCTCATGCTCAGGTGTTATGACATATACAAAGGAAAAGCACCATTTTAGTTGTTCTGGGACATAAAGAATAAAGTCAGATTCTTTCTCTCCATGTTTACAATCTGTTTGGTGTGACAAAACATAGAGCCTGGGAGAGAGAGCTAATAGATGTGATGATGTGAATGTCTGTCCTGTTGGCTCACTATCTCCAGAGCCAGACCTCTGTGTAGGAGACATTACTATTGACTGGAGGGAAGGGGCGGAAGGGAGAATTGGGAAAGGCCTGTGCAACATGTCCTGAGTGGACATTTGTGATATTAATTACCCAAAGAATGCATGCTCCTAAGAAAGCTCTTGCCCTGTGGTGCTGAGACCATAAGAAGGAAGGAGTGCCTTAGGATAGAAAGAAGAACAGGAGTTCTAGATCTGATATCAGGTTCTGCCACCAACTCATTCACCCTGGGCCACTGGGTGCTCTGGGTCAAATGTGGGTGTTGAACATGACTATTTGAGGTCCCCTTCAGCTCTGATGTTTTTTGATTCATCTTTAAGACTTCCTTACCAGTATCTTCAGACAGACCTCCCAGCTGAACTTATATTAATAAAACCTTTAAAATAAAAGTAAAAGCATGCCTGGGTGGTGCAGTCAGTTAAGTGTCTGACTCTTGGTTTCGGCTCAGGTCACGATTTCGGGTCGTGGGATCGAGCCCGGTACGTCAAACTCTGTGCTCAGCATGGAGTCTGCTTAAGACTCTCTCTCCCTCTGCCTCTCCCCCACCCCCTAACTCTCTCTCTTTCTCTCACTCTCAAATAAATAAATAAATCTTTTAAAAATATTAAATAGCACTATTTCACTTTTAAATCATTCAGGGAGGAAACCCTCTTTTCTTAAGGCTCTTGTAGCCCTGTTACAGCAGCTAACGCCGTCTTTTGTTATCAGGGTTGTTTGGGTGCATCTAACTTCCTTTCTCTGACTGTGAGCTCCTTGAAAACAGAAACCACCTTTCCTATCCTTATATTCCCCATAATGCCCGCTCACAAGCAATCCTTACTGCACTCTAAAGATGCTCAGTGACTGGGATTCTAGGGGCTGCAGGGCACTGCTCAGTAATGGAAATATGGAAGGTGAGCTTTTACTGTCAGGTGTTGTGTGCACACTGGGAGGCAGTAGAGCTTGGTGCTTAAGAGACTGGGCTCTGGAGTCAGACAGATCTGGATGGGAATTCCAACTCTAATGTCTACTTCCTACATCGCATTTGGCGGATTCCTCATCTTCCACCATCTGTATGATGGGGATGCTAATAATCTGTGCCTCGCCTGACACTTAGTAAGTACATAATAATGCGACCATTGTTATCTATTTTAAACACATGAAAACTATTCCTTGGAATTGGATGAAATTCTAATATCTTGGGAAGGATGGAAACATGTGGGAAACAGCCATCCCAAAAAGTAGGTACTAACTAATTATAACTAACAAGAAATATTTTAGTTACAATAATGTTAGTTGGCAAATATAGACTGTTAGAATCTTCAAAATGCTTCAAATATCATTTCATACTTCTTAAGCCTATCTAATAATAGTTTTCTTCTTTGGCTTCTTTGACTTTATTCTTTATGTCCTGCCGTAAGTTTCCATAGCTCATGTCCATCCATTAAATCATCTGGCCTTTCCAACTTCCTGATAAGCCAGGTGGGATAGATAAACCCATCCTGTTTGGCAGAGAAGAAAACTGAGGCCAAGAGAGGCCCAGCAACTTACTCCAGGGAACACAGCAAGTGTTCTGTGCTTCTGAGTTCTGTGATTCTTCATTACTACTTCGTTTTTCTCTCTCGTGGTTCTGCCACAGCTTTGTCAAGTCAAGAATTCAGCCAAAGCAGATAGGAATGTCTATGAGGAAACAGAAAAGCTGGCTTCAAGGTAAAATAAAATGATCCAGGAGATAAAACCTGGAATTTAACAGTGGCTGACTCTTGTAGATTTACATTTTGACTGAATAATGAATAAAAAAAAGAAAGGAACAAATTTTCAATTTCATGCAGCAGTAGGTTAGTTTCACTGCCTATATTGAATGTATTAAGAGAACAATATAAAGGGCCTACCTCTCTTAAAGTAATTATCATTTTGCCCCATTATTATGGGGCATAATACCTCCTTGATAGTGGGACCACTTTAAAACCTTTAAAACCGTAGAACCATGAGCAATGCAGGAGCTGGATCATCCTCTTATATTTAGCCATCTGATGATGGATAGCAGATGCAGATGGAGATCCAGAAGTCAAGTAAATTGTTTGGGAGAGCCACACCAGGGCATTTGCATTCTTGGGGAAGGTTCCAGGATGGCTCTGAAGGACAAAAGATCAGTAATGTCCCTTCATTAATCTTATTTCCTGGGAAGTAATGCAAACATGTATTGGAGGCTTTGCCATGAATACAAACTGATCCAGACCCTTGCCCTTGGGGCCAAATGGAATAGGAAAGAAGGTGTTGGCAGTGTCCAAGAGACAGCATGCCAAGTGCCATCAGTCTGTGCAGTGGATTCAGTTATGGTTACAATGTCTGGAACAGCTAGAGCTGTAGGAGTAACACCTGAATTCAGTTGGCGATAATCTCCGGTTCCCATTTCCCTGGACACACAGAGCTATAGTATTGAGATATTGCATCTCTTACTATCTGTGCTGCCTTTTAGACCTTAATCAAGGTTATGATTTCCCTTTTTCCTCCTGGGACCACTCAAGATGGAATTGGGAGGTGGGTTGAGGAGTGATTTACATGGCCTATTCCATGTGAATATTCCCACTACATGTCCCACTACTTCTCTACATGTGACTCTCCTCAATCAGGACAATCCCCTCTGGACATTATGAGCATTCACAGCACAAACATGTAAAACATCAATGCCAGTATACATTCAGTAGGGAATGTATGTTGGAAGCCACAACAACAGGACATTGAATTGGTCCCACGGGCCTCACCCACGAGGTCACTTTAGATTTATTTTCCCTACTGGGAACCTTGCCCAAACCTTATTAGTTGAATTCGAGAACCCTCCTCCCCACTGAAATGGATAGGATAGTGACTTGGGAACTTGTATCTAACAAAGCCATGAGAGTTTGAGTTCCTTCCTCCCCGAAGTTTCTCACATACTTGAATGTATGCATATGGCTTTTGGTCCCCATGGAGACAGGGAGACCTCAGTCCCACCTCTAGTCATTTTTCTTCTTAAAACAGCTAAAGCTGGGCTTGAGGGGAAGTGAAGGATTGGAGCGCTGAGGGGGAGAGCAGCTCCCCACCAGTAAGCAAGGCTTTGCTTTTACATTAATTTAGGTGTTTTATTTTTAATAACAGCTTTATTGAGATAAAATTCACCTACCATAAAATACTCTTTAAAAAGTGTACAGTTCAATTGTGTTCAGTATATTCATGGAGCTGTGCAACCATTATCACAATTTGTTTTCAAATATCACCTGAAAAGGAGACCCCCTGCCTATTAGTAGTTACGCCTCATTCCCCTCCCCCCCCAACCCCTGGCAACCACTAAGACACTTTCTATCTTTGTAGATTTGCCTCTTCTAGATATTTCATGTAAATGGAATCATCCAGTATATGGCCTTTTGTGTCTGGCTTCTTTCACTCAATATCATGTTGTGCGGTTCATCCTTGTAGCGTGTGTCACTGCTTCATTCCCTTCTGTTGCTGAGTAGTGTTGCTGCACTGTGTGGGTGCACCACATCGTGTTGCTCTACTTACCAGTCGGTAGACATTAGAGCTGCTCCTGCTTTTTGGCTGTGATAAAAATGCCACCAGGAAACATTAGTGCACACGTGGCATGTGTTTGCATTCCCCTTGGGTGTACACCTTGGACTAGAATTGCTGAGTCATGTGTTTAACTTTTTGAGGAGTTGTCAAACTGTTTTCCAAAGTGACTTCACCATTTTGTATTCCCACCAGCAGCGTATGATGGCTCTAGTTTCTCCACATCCTCACAACCACTCACTATTGTCTGTCTTTTGATTAGAGAACAGTGACTTAAAAATATCTTAGTGGATGTGAAGTGCTGTCTCATGGTTTTGGTTTGCATTTCCTTAATGACTAATGATGCCAAGCATCTTTTCATGGGCCTATTGGCCATTTATGAATCTTCTGGAAGAAATGTCTATCCAAATTCCTTGTCATTTTTAAGGGAGGGGGGCTATTCTTCTGTGGTCACTTTGACCCACTTAGTCACCTGTCTGAATAGTTACATAAGCAGTTCTTTATCAGAAGAGAGATAAGCCTTTCTGTAGAGCACACTCACCAGGAATATGCAGCACTAATTGGGGCTGGTGGCCAATCACCTCTCCCAATAATCCACCCCTAGGTTTTACATGTTCTTTGTTGACCTCACATTTATGCTTGAGTGTGCCACTCTGTAAGCCACTCTGATTAATCTGACTAAGAGAGGCTGGGACAAAATTTGTTCCATTTGTCTCACACAGTATGATGATTAATATTATATATCAAGTTGGCTAGCCCATGGTATCCAAATGTTTAGTCAAACATTATTCTAGATATTTCAATAAAGGTACTTTTTAGATGAGATAATATTTATATCAGTAGACTTTGAATGAAGCAGATTATCTTCCATAATGTGGGTGGGCCTCATGAAATCAGTTGAAGGCGTTAATAGAAACAAAACTGACCTCCTCTGAGCAAGATATAATTCTGCTAGCAGACTGCCTTCAGACTCTAATTGCAACGTAACTCTTCCCTGGGTCTTCAGCCTGCTGGCCTGCACTACAGATTTTGGGCTTGCCAGTTTCCATAGTCATGTGAGCCAATCACTTAATATCCATCTCTTAGACAGATGGACGGACACACATACACATTCTATTGGTTATTGGTTCTGTTTCTCTAGAAGACCCTAATATATATAGCATTTAATTAAAATTACCATCAGCAGGACCTTTATAAAATAATGACAATACTGTATTATAATTCACCTGTTCATCTCTCTTTCTTCTCCTCTCCCATGAAGGAGAGAAACATTTGAGTTGGAAGAGACTGTGAAATGATGGGTGCACAAACTTTATTTTAGTAATCTTTGTCTTCCTCAAATGCAGTAGACACTCAATAAAGGTTTGTTGAATGAAAGAAGGACTGTGTGTGTGAGCACATGATTGGTGTTCTGCTATCACCCATAGTTGCCTTCCCCAGCATCTTGATCCAGCAGAAAAGCCCAGCTATCTTTCAAGGTCCATCTCACAGATCAACTCTTTTTGGAGCTTTTCTTTAATTCTTCTAAGTGAATGTTTTCTCTCCTGCTCTTAAACCTCATTAACATTTTATCTGTATCCCTTTATGCATTTAGTAGGCATGCTGTTACCTACAAATACTTAGTCTTTTGCAAACTTGTCATATTTCCTTTCCTAAAATATAAGTTCGTTGAGAGTAAGAACTTGGTACCCTGATCCTTCTATCTCCTCTAGCAACCAATACACCATCAGTACCTAATAGACACTCAAAAATTGTCTGCTGAACTGGGTTGTGTCAAACCAGGGTAGGGAATCACTGGTGTAAATGTGCTAATTATCCACAGCTGGTCTTAAAGGTGTTCCTGATTATTACTTAGAGTTCAGCTTCCCTTTAGGAAACATGGACTTTTTGCTAATGACTGCTTTAACTACCACACATCTCAGTAATGACTGGTTGCCTTTAAAATGAGCCAATAACTAGATGTTTATAGAGAGCATATATATGAAAGACCTGTGAATAGAATCCACAAAAGGTTCAGAGACCCAGTAGCATGGGTGTTGAATTTTCTAGAAATCCTAGTTCATACACCTCATTATCATTTTCATCTTCTGAGCTACCATGAAATGAGAGCCTGCTGTATGCCCAGAAATAGATCATTTCACACCATGATTTTAATCCTTAAAACAACTGGAAAAACTATCTTTAATCTACTGTTAAGGAAACAAGGGTCCAAAGAGTTTCAGTCATTTAGTGAGAGATTACTCACAGCCCACCTAATTTTGCTATTTTGCTCATCTCTGAGCCCTTCGGAGTCTGTCTCAGCAGCGTGTCTCAAAGCCAAGCCGTCTGCTGTTGTTAGTCTCTGTCATCATTTGCCACCTTTTTAGCTCTTGTCTGGATCATCACAGTAGCCTTCTCATGTTTCTCTTGTTTGTAGTTTCTCCCACTTCCAATATATCTTCCACAGTATCAGTCAGAGTCATGGTCGTGTCATCCCCCTTCTTCTAAAATCTTTGTTGAATCCTTGTTGCCTACATACTGCCCTGAACTCCTAAGCATGGCATTCAAGGCTTCCCATAATTTGGACTTGCCCTACTTTTCTCATCCTGTTTGTAACCAGGTACTCTCAGATGGCATGTCTTCTACTGGAATCACCTACTCGTTATTACCTTTAATCTACCCAACACTTTGCTTCTAAGCCCATCTTCATCCCCTCCTTCTCTAATGTCCCCAGTAGGAGTCTCTTACTCTCATTCTCTTGTAGCACTTTCATTTTATGCTACACTTGGTCCTCACTATACAATGCTATCCATCATAGTTATAAATGTACAGGTCAGTGTCTCCTTTTAGACAATGAGCAAACTGAAGGCAGGGGTATTATGACTTATTGTGCCTGGCACATAATAGGTACATAAGGAAAGATTATTAAGTTGGCTGAATTACATTGAAATGAGCTTGAATTTGGGATGAATAAGCGATTAGAAGCCATACCCCACTCTGAGGCACAATTACAGATGCTGTCTAAAGAGACACTGATTATAAATTCTTTAATCATTCTCTATACTGTAAGACACCAACCATTCAGGCAGCTGTGTATCAACTACAATATGAACAGAATGGCATTTCAGATATATTCAGGGTTTTTCCGGCTCTGAGAAGCACCTGGTTGTGGTGGTTCTATACCAACTCAAATAAGACTTGAGAGGGGATTTGAAGGGTGAAAGAGAGGTAGCTTGCCAAATGAAATGTCTTAGAAACACCAATTTAATGACTTACATATAAATTAATCATAAACATGTGGATTAAATTTCCCCAGAAAAGGCATGTTTTGGCTCTCTGTGGACCACAAATGATTGAAAAATGATTGGAGATATTTCCTGAGCCCAAAGACGAAGAAGGAACAAGTCTATACTTCTTTAACTGAAAATATTAGTGCAATAGATAAATTGTCCAGGGGGTCTGGGGAAGTTAGAAATATGGACAGGAAATAAGAAAATGAGATTCAGCTTGAAATTATGCTCCAGGTACATCTGGGGCAAAATAATCAGAAACAGAGAGATTTTGACTGAGAACCCAATAAAGTTATGGAGACTGTAAGACATTCAGGGTGATGTCTAGTTGGCATGCCTAATGTGATATAAAGCAGGTCATTCTTATTCCTGAGGATGCAATAGTCCTGGGCTGTGGAATATGAGATGGTACTCATTGCCCAGAGAGTGTAAACAAAGCCTTTGCTTTTGGTTATGTCAAGGTTTACTGGTGGAACAAAGGTTTAGCTAAAATTAGAATGACTTTTGCAGGTAGCTCAAGGAAATAAGTGACTAAAGTCAAGACTGTGGTCTTTGAGCAGAGTCCAGAGGCAAGATGGAGTCTGAGATCCAAAGCAAAAGAAACTGAAGCTCAAGTTCCTTCCCTAGGAAAGGATGCAGTCTTTGTCTGAAGCCATAAATACATTATGGGCCATCCACAGGAGACCTTCCTAGAAGTGTTTTATTCTCCCTCACCACTTTAACATACTTCGTGAAGAGATCAGACATTTGAACGGACCAAACTAAAGTAGACTTTATAGGCAAGTTCTGATCTTGGCAATTGGGCCATGCAGTGTTTTACAAATACATTGGCGTAAATACCGAATGCTCTAATGCCAAGGAAATGCAAAGAAGTTTCCTTTGAATCTAGAAAAGAGAGTTGAAGAAAGTAATCTATTGCTTTCTAAGAGGCAGGATATCTTATAGGAGTCTCTGGATGTCTAATGAAATGTGAGAAAAATAATAACAATTAATGATTATAGCAATCTTACGCATTCGTACAATGCTTTGCTGTTTACATGCTGCTCCTTGTAAATTGTCCTATAATCTTCTCAGTCACTACCAGGTAATACTACTGTCTCACATTTACAGATAAAGAAACAGAAGCACAGAAATGACAAATAATTTGCTAGCCAGTGTCAGTGTCAGGGACTCAAGTCTGGTTCTTCTGACCCCGAATTCAGTATTCTTCCTGTATCTAAAAAACTTAGTAGCTTATTGGTATAACTTTATAGGGAAGAAGATGACTATCTTGTTGAAAGTTTGTCTACGTAATTCAAATTTCTTGTTGATTGAATTGATTAGATGGTCTATGCATTTTATTAACTCATTTAATGCTCACAACAGTACTATGAGGTGACTTTATTATTACCCCTGTTTTGAAGATACAAACAGTTACAGAGGGATTAAGTGACATGCCCACTGGTTAGTAAATGGAGGAGCTGGAATTCAAATCTAGGCATTCTAGCTCCAGGACTCACTCTCTAGCCACTGCACTGAACTGATTTTAGAAACTTCTTTATCATAAATACCGTGTTCTGTGGTGAGGGAAAAGCTATATCAGAATGAAGTTGGTACCTAATTCTGGGAATATCTAATCCTGGGGTACAGATTTCAATTAATTTTGCAAGGAGAATTCCAAAAGTGAAAAAAAAATAGGGAGTGATCGCATTTAAATAGTATAGTGTTTAAATGATGTGACCCCTAAAGATATAACCAGAGAGTCCCATTAGCAGCATTACTTCTTTCTTCTTAATGGGGAATGAAGAGAATGGAAAGTCATCTTTTTTGATTAGGAGAAAGGGGAAGGGCTTTGGGGTTTGGTGTTGGGACATGCAGACCCCGGCCTTCCTCTCCTATTTTTCTACCCTTGCTTTATAGAGAAGTAATGACCAGGGGACTTTTTGTTTTAATCTACCAATTTAATGTAGACAAGGGAAAATGGTGAGCATCTTTCTAGTTGAGTCACAGCTGCCAGAAGACCTTTTCTTGAACGGCCGACTAAATTCTGCAGTCATTCCATAAGGGGTTTGAATCAAAACTGAGAATGCCAGCAGAATGAAAAGAACCATCCCAATCAAAACTGAGGATAAAAGAGAAGTCATGTGGAGCGATGGCTTGCACCAGTGTGGAATGAGGGTGATGCGAAGGGAATGTAGACGACTTGCGAACGCTTCTATGGAGAGCAGTCCGGCACAGTTGAAGGGACGGTGAATCAGATGATATGAACCTGGGGGGAGAGTTCTGGGGAAAGTAGGAGAAAGAAGAGCAGACTCACAGGTGATGCGATTGTCTTCTGATGTCTGAAAGGCTGTCACATTCAAGAGACTGTAGATTCTTCCATAAAGCATAGATTTCTTTTTTTTTTTGAGATCTTATTTATTTATGTGACAGAGAGAGACAGCCAGCGAGAGAGGGAACACAAGCAGAGGGAGTGGGAGAGGAAGAAGCAGGCTCCCAGCGGAGGAGCCCGATGTGGGGCTCCATCCCAGAACGCAGGGACCACACCCTGAGCCAAAGGCAGGTGCCCAGCGACTGAGCCACCCAGGCGCCCCTAAAGCATAGATTTCTTGTAAGGCACAGAGCTGCATCCCTGGCTGGAAACCAAAAGGAAAAGGATTTCGCCTCCTGCTAAAAGTGAGCCAGGATTTGAAGCCTAAGCCTGACCCCAGATCACTTTGTCTTAACGACTATGCCGTTTTAACAGGAGGGCTTGAATGTATACTCTACAACTCAGCTAGTTAGAAAAAACAAACTTTATTTCACTAACCGATCCCTCCTGACCCCTAACCATGCTTGGGAGTAACAGAACAACAGAAATCAACTTGCCGGTTAAAGGTAGCTCAGTCTTTTTTTACTGGTAATTTCACAGAGTTTTCAGAGTCGCGATCTCTTTCTCCTTCTTTTCTTCCTCCTAGATGCCATCTAGGTACAAAGAGGTGCTGGTACACTAGATGTTGGGAATGAGGAGGGGCTGCATGGGTCCTGTGCTGTCATTGGGTTACTCAGTGACCTTCACTCAATCATCGCCCCTTAATTACTCAACACACTACCTGGTATTTGCTGAGCTGTGGTGGCTGCTGCCAGGTCTCCTTGGCTTCATGTTGGCAGTGGGCGTTGAGCATTGGCATTACCATCCATGCTAAGCTTCCCATACTCTGGGATGTACTATCACCAAGATTATTGCAGGACACCAGTCCCCTCAGCAGTTCTGTGTGGCCTTACAGAGCCCATGGGAACTCGTGGATCTCCTGTAGCCAAGTGGAGGCCATGGCATATGGGAAACACTGACTCAGGCCCTCACTTTGCAGAATCACAGCAAGCCACCATTTCTGTGCCACTGTAGCTGCCATCTGTATCTGTACATGAGGTTCCCCCCACCCCGGAGTTCCATATGGAAGTGGAACACATGTATGCTCTTCTTTCAGTCTCCCCTTCTTCCTGCCCTGAGAACTGGAGGGATGAACTGGGTCACTTTTCTGTGACTCAGGCAACTTCCTAACCCTGGTCTCATCCTCTCAGAATCTTCTCTGTCATAATCCTCAATCTTCTCTATAGTAAGGGCTCCAGTGAAACTTCATGTTCATATCTCTGAGCTTTGCTAGATAAGAAAAGCTTTGAGAATTTGAAGGAGGGGGGTGGGCTACTTAACAAAATCTGTTTTCCAAGACTTTGCCTCACTAAGGTTTTTTAGGCTAATTTGAAACTCAAAGCTGAGCACTGACCCTTCTGGTCTAAGTGGTTTCTGACTTTCTAAAGAAGCTGGAATATCCTTGATGCAATATAAAAGGAGCTAAAGGGCAACGAGATTTACAGAGAATGAAAGCAAAATTGGTTACAGAGAATAAAAACTAAATTGGTTATTTCATGTATTCTTCTGTTTCAGTGAAATATTTTATAATAAAACACTTTAAATACATTGGTTTAAGATTTTAAAATAATCATTCTCATTATACTTTACTGTCTTCTGTAGTAAAGAAAATCAACCAGAGCACGTTAGCATGAGGCTTTATTCAAAAACGCCAGGCAAGAAAATGTTCTGAAGGAGTGTTCTAACTTGGGGGAAGCAGGGCTGACGTTTTTAATAGGACTGTTAGCAGGAGGGGTTAGCCGAAGGTCAGCTGGTTTCGGGAATAGTTGGATCGAGACAGTTCTCAGAAGAGGGGGGCATTGTGCTGTGAGTTAGCAGCCGTTGTTTGGGCAGTTTGATTTTATTAAGAGTAGAGAACAGCTGTGGGAGACAAGGACATGCTAGGGCCATAGTGGAAAATTCTCTGGCCTTAAGTGTCTCTTAATTTACAAAGTGGAAAAATATACCAGTTGCTCTATTCAGCATGTGAAAGGCTGTTTTCTGAGCAACTGTTCTAATGATACGGCCATAACCCACCTCGAGTATTCTGTCTCTCGATAACTGAATTTGCAATTTTTTTCTGAAATAATGATATGGTTCAGGAGGCTTTGAACATAGCAGGCTTGTAATCATTGTTGGCTTGGCTGGCTTGAGAAGAGGCTCTGCCTTTGAAGAACTAACCAAACAACAAGTGAGGCAGATACAAAACAAATCATCCTATCAAAATGATAGTATGTTCAGAGTTTTGAAATTTCAGGGAAGAAAGTGGCATTTCTGCAGAGGGAATGACATTTGATTTATACCTTGAAGGATGATAATAATGATAATAATAATAATAATAATAATATAAGCATAAGTTATGGTTCACTTAGCCCTATCATGTGCTAGCCACTCTCTATACACAGTATTTCAAATCCTCAAAATCTCCCACCATCTTCATTCCTCAGGCTACTAGAACAAAAATGCCATAGACTGGCTAGCTTATAAACAACATACATTAATTTCTCATACTTCTGGAGGCTGAGAGGCCCAGTTTAAGGTACTAGCAGATTTGGTATCAGATTTGGTGAGACCTGCTTCCTTTCCGGCTGCCTTTTCTCTGTGTCTTCCCACAGAGGAAGGGGTGAGGGGTCTCTCTGAGGTCTCTTTTATAAGGGCACTGATCCCATTCATAAGGGCTCCACCCTCATGACCAGATCACCTCCCAAAATACTATTTTCCACCTCCAAATACTATTCCCTTTGGGGACAAGGATTCAACACACGAATTGTGAGGAGAGACAGAAACATTCAGTCCATAGCATCCACTGAGATAGATCTTATTTACTTAAGAAGGAGTAGAAAGTGCAGCTTACAGAGATTAAGTGACTTGTCCAAAGCCAAACTTATAGATAGCAGAGCTCCGATTTGACCCCAGCATCATCTGGCTCCAAAGCCTACCACTGTTCTGCACCAGTATATCCCAAAGTGTGGGGCAGGGAGCAAGGATGATAAGGGAGAGGAATCTAGGTATTCTGTGAAGAAGATTAGGGAAAAAACATGGCATACCATTATATAACATTGAATCCCACAGCAGGGGAATTATTCTCATGCCCTTGTTCTGTTGAAGTCTAAGAGAAAGTTTCAGTTTGATGGAATATGTCCACACCTGTCTTTAATCTTGCCGATCTCCCATTTTACAAAGAGCCTTGGACTCAGTGCGTTTGGTAGTTTTCTAGCTAGAATTTAATAATGTATTTTTTCATAGTACTTATTTTTATGGTTACTTTCTCACTATTGAAAATGATACTTTTTAAAAATTTACATAATTTGATATGAAGTTTCCAATTTATACAATTATTTAAGTTAAAAAGGAAGTAGTCTTTTTTAAATACGGGGAACATACTGGTGGAGACGGATGATGAATATGACAGTGCCCTGCACAAGTGGTGTTGGGACTCGGGCACCACACCTTACTGACCAGAATCTCACTAGACACATGTGACCATGAGAAATAGCTGCTGGTGATTCAGGGAAAGGAGCACTCCAAAGAGAGGAAATGACTCCTGAGATGAGAAACATCAAAATATGATGCCTTTGGAAACAGTACCAGTGTGGGGAGCTAAGGTGTGCATGCTGGGTATTGAGGCGTGGAGCTGGCAGTGTTACTATACACGAATCCTCTACCTCACGATTCCATAACGGAGATGTGACTGCTAGTAAACAGCCTCCATGGCTTTTTTGTTATCTATTGTGAACTCTCTTTTTTTGCAGGAAGCTGCCATAACCTTGATTCAAAATTTAAAAAGCCTTATTCTCTGTAAGTAGGTAGGAAATGAGGATGAAGGGAATCAGAATATGCCACCCCAAAATATGCCACTTGTTTGGGGCTGATGGCAGTTAAGAAGCAGTAGACCACAGAAAGAACTATCTGCCTCCCCCATTGGCCTAAAAGCAGGACATAAATTTCCCTTTGTGAATTCCCCCTCCCCTCTTCCATACCAGGAGGAAGAACAGCTATGGTTATCACCGGAGACAGAAAGCACCAAGATGGGTTGGCACAAACAAACCTTGCTAAAATAACCCTTATCTTCTATTAGATATACTAGTTTCCCCTACATATTTACCTCCCCACAACTTACCACTCCTAGAAGCCCAGTATCCTTTTCCTTGGTCTTGCCACTTCTCCACAAATCTATTACCCTTTGTTAAAATGGTAAATAACTTCTGAATCTCGCTGCTTCTTTGGGTCTTTTCTTCTTTTCTGTGAATACCTCTATGCATGTAAAAATTAAAATATTAAACATCAAATAAAATTTATATGCCTTTTCTCCTGGTGATCTGTCTCTTGTCAGTCTAATTCACAGTCCTCAGATACAGAACCTAAGAGGATAGAGGAAGTTTTTTTCTTCCTCTACAGAGGTCTTTTAAGCAAATGAGCCTCATCACAAGTTTCTCAAAAGGAAAGTGGGAGAAGAATGAGACTGTTTTTAGTTTGAAAAATACACCCCCATATTGAGATGTGCCTATCTCCTTTGAGATATGTATTTTTACGAGTGTCTGGGTGGCTCAGTTGGCTAAGTGTCTGCCTTCAGCTCGGGTCATGATCTCAGAGTCCTGGGATTGAGCCCCAGTTTGGGCTCCCTGCTCGGTGGGAAGTCTGCTTCTCCTTCTCCCTCTGCCCCTCCCCTGTCCCCCTCACACTCTCTGTCTCAAATAAATAAATAAAATATTTAAAAAAAAAAAAAAGGAAATGTATTTTTAGGAAAATTTCTGACTTTTTCCAATCCTTTATCTCCAGTTATTTCAAGTAAAATAATAGTAAGAAAAATAAGTGAGAACTTATATAAGAAGTAAGTTATACTCATTCCCAAGTACATAAATTAAATAATTTCTCTGAAGGAGCAAAAAAAACGAAGTGTGGTGACAGTTAAACATTCTTATGTAGAAAGCAAAACCTAAGAGACTGTTACACTCCCTGGAACACACTGCCCTCTTGCTTTGTTTTCTTCTCTCATCTGTGATTTGTACAGAAAAGAGGGAAGATCTTTGAGAATGGGAGGTAGGAAAGAGAATTAAGGCCCTCTTATGATTTAACTCAAACACCTTGGGTGAGATAAATAATGGAATATAGCAAAAGCCATAAATAATGATACCACTACGTGCTATGTCGCTGAGCTGGCCTTAGGGTCCGGGGGTGGGGGAGAAGGAGAAATACAGCTGAAGGCAGAGGTATGTCCTTTTCCCACGGTGGAGGCAGCCTCTGCCTGCCTCATTTAATCATTAACAAATTGTCACTTACCAAAAATATACCTATAATATAAAACATTCAGCATCAAATAAACATCAGGCAATCATTCTCTTTCAAAGAAACTACTTTAGAACAACTTTTAAAACAAAGAAGTGCTTGTGGTATAATTTGGCACCTTTCTTGCTGATGATAACTTTCCATGGAGCAACCCAAGATTCAGGGCAAACCATGTGACTTAAGGCATTCTAGTCATGGCTTTGTCACACTACCACCATCTGGTAGCAACAGACCAAACTGCTGGGGTTTTCTTAAGTGATTGGGTCATTAAATTATTAGAAATCTCTAAAAGAATTTATATTCTTATAGAATATTTAAATTTTGTTTTCTGTCTTGTCTTTCTCATTTTACTACCACAATATTTTGTGGCTTTCTTTTTTACACTCTCCTTTGTAACACAGGAACCTTCTGCTTCTCATACCTATGCAGGTCTGGCCCTTTAGGTAGGAAGCCAAGACAGCTGTCTGCATAAGTACTTGGGGCTGCTGGCTTCCTTTCAAAAATACCCATCGTTGGATGCTAACTTTCTAGAATATCTCCAAAGCAACCTGTTGGTTGATAAGACAAACATGTTTGGTTTTGCTGGTAAAGAAAACACTACCGTATACAGTGTGTGAGCTTGGTTAGAATTGAGTAGGAATCACGATAAAATAGGTTAGTATTGCTGGACAGTCAGGTGGGGATTTTGAGGTGAGGGGTTTAAAGGAGTCTTGGGGTATAAAACTGTTCTTTCCTGTTATCCATTGAAGGGTTGATCGGTCTTCCAGCAAGTTCTTGGTATGCATAATTAAATTATTTCCATATCTATCACTATTGGGCAAGAACATCCGGAAGTAGTAAAGTTATATTGATGAAGACAGTAGGATATAGTAAAGTCAGGTTACTGTGGACAGTGAACTGTGTAGGTATAGATAGTTTGTGTTCATACCACCCAACCACCAAATTCCTTATTTCTGCCCTTACACGGCTGAAGATTCATTACAGTAAAGGCTTTTTGGTCTTCAGAGTAGCACAATGAAAATTGCCCAGGTTTTGGAATTAATAGATTTTGCATAGCCTGGTGCTCAGTAAGTGTTCATTCTCTCCATAGTCCCTTTCCTCTCTCTGCTTTCAAAGGCTTCTGTTAAAATGTGGAGAAGTTGGAACCCTCATACATTGCTGGTGGGAATGTAAAATGGCGCAGCCACTTTAGAAAGCAGTTTTGGAAAATGTTAAACATAGAGTTACCATATGCCCCAGCATTTCCATTCCTAGATATACACCCAAGAGAATTAAAAACATATGTCAACACAAAAGCTTGTACATGGATGTTCATAGCAGTATTACTCACACTAGCTAAAAAGTGGAAACAACCCAAATGTTCATCATCTGATGAATGGAGAAATAAAATGTGATATGTCCATGCAATGGAATATTGTTTGGCAACAAAAAGAACACATTGTACGCGTTACAACATGAATGACACTTGAAAACATGAAACTAAGTGGAAGAAGCCAATCACAAAAGACCACGTCTCACATGATTGCATTAATGTGAAATGTCCAGAATAGACGAATATATAGAGACAAAAAGTAGATAAGTGATTGCCTGGGGCTGGCTGGTGGGAGGGAGGGGATGAGTGAGGGGAATGAGGATTAACTATGAATAGTCATAGGGGTTCCTTTTGTGTTGAAAATGTTCTAAAACCAATTGTGGTGATGGTAGCACAGCTCTGTGAACATACTAAAAACCATTTACACTTTAAGTGGGTGAGATGTGTGATATGTAAACTAGATCTCGATAAAGCTAATTTTTTTAAATGTTCCCATATAACGTACATACACCCTTTGCTAAGAGTCATACTATAGAGGAATACATTGCTGAAAAAAGAACTGATCGCTGAGAGCAAAATTCCAGAAAAGGCATTTCTGGTTGGTGAAGAACGCGATGGGAACTGGGAAGGAGCATAGCTGGAAAGGGGAAGCGCCCGTGGAGCTGATGAACTGGGGGCACATACCTCGCCCGGTGCAGACCCTGCTCGGCTTTGCCCTAACAGAGGCCAAGTCACACAGGGGCATGCTCAGTGCATTTGGCACCCAGAAGGAGATCATTTTTTAACATTCCCATTCCTCAGCAGCTTTTTTGTAGTGATAATCAGTAATAGCATTATTTTCTTGACTCCTCTTTTAGTATTAAAACAATCGACAATTTAAGAGTGAATACATTTCTATTTTCAAAATGTTTCTATTTAAAGAGAGTGTTCAAATTCAGTAACAGATTCTAGTATGAGCTAAAATTTGCATTTGTCAAACAAGAATAGTGTACCTCATAAGCAGTATTCTGTTTTAATGTTTTAATTTTAAACACAAAATCTCCAAGTGGTCACAGAAAATGACAGAATTGAAATAACCCTAGTTCTGCTGTATCATCGATAAGATCCCCAAGCAATCACTGTTTATTTAGAGCCTGTGGTTTAAATGTAGGTGTATTCAGTACCACTGGGTGGGAGATGGGAAGCACAGGCTGGAAAGAGAGCTCACACAGTGGCGAGCAGCTTGTATTGTTACAAAATTATTCTCGAAAGGAGCCTGTGTAGCCAACTCCATGTTGTGTAGGAGACCCACTGAATAACTGGGAGTTCTCAGAATTAACTTCCATGTAGAATACAGTTTTTGCTAACAGATACGTTATGAAAATGTGCTAATTTGAAGCTTACACATTTATTATTAAAACTTACTAGTAACCACTGTGGTTGTTTGGAAGTTAGACCAACAAAAGACTTTTTCAGGGAGGAGTATTTTATCACTGGCAATGTTTAGAATTGTTGGCACATGGTGATAATAAAAAGCAGACTGACTTTTAGTCGGTTTTATTATTGTTTTTTAAATCTCTACATGTAACACACCCCCCTTGATGCCTGTATCCCAGACAAATTGCCCCCACCATCCTACACGTGGAACACCACTGAGGTTATGTCGCAAATTCTGTGTAGATTTAACTGCATCCATGGTAAAAGAGTACATATATATTCTAATTATAGTTACTCTGAATAAAATAGGTAAACTTAAGAATAAAAAAAATTCTATCATTTAAATCTGAATTTGCTATGTTTGCTATATAATACTAGTACTAGAATTAAAAGGTTAATTTTTATTATACCTCTGAGCTCATGGAGGCTCTAAAGCCCACACTAATTTGTAATGAGTTAAAATAGATTTCTTAAGGTAAAAATTGGTTTTGTTTGTTGAGAAGAAAAAACTAGATTTTACAAACTGCTTAGAGCCAGATGATGAGCTCCTGGGGCATCCAACACACATTTTGTTTTTAAGTGTTGAAAATCTTTTAATATAAAAAATAGGACACAAAAAGATGAATAATGACAAGCAAATAATTATAACAGTACTCTGTGAAAGCATTTGAAACTACAACTCGTAATGGCATATTGTCTGAGTTCACCTCTGTTTCAACAGAAAGGTGGTATGAAATATAAGAGAAATATATACAAGGAAAACAAGACCAATTGACCCTATAATCTGAATCATTAGGAATTCTAGAGACATTTTATATAATTTCCTCATAATATTAGAGATCTGACATTTATTTGAAAAACGGAAATAGCCCATCAAGCTATCCGTTCCTTTTCTTTCCTTCCTGCCTGCCTTTCTGACCTCCTCACCCCCCTTTTTTCTTGTTCTTCATTCAGTTTCTCTTATATTCCAGGCACTGTGCTAAAGAGTGGATTACAAAGATGGATAAGTTCTCATTTCTGCCCTCAAAGATCTCTTGGTCTGGTGGCAAAGACAGACAGCTAAGCAACTTAGTATAATTAGTGTGGTTAGTACCGTAATATAAGAATGCACCAGGGAAGGGGCAATTAGCTCTGTATGGGCAGAAAGAAACTCTACAGGAGGTGACATCAAACCGAGTTTGAAGGGCTTCAGGATTTCTCCAGGTAGTGATTCACATGGGTGGTGTGGGAGGCAGGATGGAGCAGAGGGAAGACATTCTTCAGTCAGAGCCCAAGACTTGATATACTTTGTTCTCGTGTTCCTCAGCTATAAATTAAGGTAACTTAAAACTCATTCATTCTCGGGGCGCCTGGGTGGCATAGCGGTTGAGCGTCTGCCTTCGGCTCAGGGCGTGATCCCGGCGATCTGGGATCGGGCCCCACATCAGGCTCTTCTGCTGTGAGCCTGCTTCTTCCTCTCCCGCTCCCCCTGCTTGTGTTCCCTCTCTCGCTGGCTGTCTCTATCTCTGTCAAATAAATAAATAAAAATCTTTAAAAAAAAAAAAAACTCATTCATTCTCAATATTTTATTCAGCACTTCATATGTACAACATTCAATTAATGGGAAATTCCTGGATTATTGACTGCTTACAAATCATGAATTGCTTTTTAAAACTAGTTGTCAAGTTCACTTAAGTAGGACCTGCACACATTTGAATTCTAATCCTAAAATCTCCTTTTTTTCCTGCTTATCTACATAAGAGTAAGTTTTGGGCAAGCAGTACTTTATAACTCCTCAGCTCCATCTTTCTGGTTTGAGAGGTCCTGTTAATTCTAATAGTCCATAACTTGATTTACAAAACCTGCTTACCCTGGTTGATGCCCTTGAGAGCAGGGCCAGTGAACCCAATAGCCCACCAGGGCGTGTCTTTTCCTCAGAAAGCTGTCTCACGGTAAGGGGCATGCTCAGTCTCATTGGAGGAAGCACCATCAGGCCCATCCAAAGGCTACCTTCCCTAGCCCCTGAAGTTCCCAACCATAGCAAAATTAAACAGTTGAGAAAAGGAAAGCTGCTTCTCAGAAACAGAGCTGCCCCCACATGGTCTTAGAGCAACAAAAATTCACTCAGCCCAAAACCTGGAAGTATGCTTGCCCCTTATTGTTTTTCAAACTACCACAGCAACATCTCCCATCCCACATGTTCTTCTTATGTTGTGACTTTGACATCCCTCCCCTTAGAGGGGAAGCTTCTGTGTTCCCTCTCCTTGAATCTGGGCATGCCCCTGTGACAGCCTCCACAAATAGAGTTCAGGAGGACATACTATGTGATTTCTAAGACTAGTCTTTAAAATAGAAGCACTCTGGGGCGCCTGGGTGGCTCAGTCGTTGAGCGTCTGCCTTCAGCTCAGGGTGTGGTCCCGGCGTTATGGGATCGAGCCCCGCATCAGCCTCCTCCGCTGGGAGCCTGCTTCTTCCTCTCCCACTCCCCCTGCTTGTGTTCCCTCTCTCGCTGGCTGTCTCTATCTCTGTCAAATAAATAAATAAAATCTTTAAAAAAAAAAAAATAGAAGCACTCTGCCATGTTCTGTCAAGACACTTACTCTTACATCCCAGCGTCCAGGCTATGAGGAAGCCCAAACTAGCCTACCCAGAGAGACATGCAGAGAAGCCCCATCTAAGTGTTCTAACAAATAGCCCATCTGAGGACCCAACCAGCAGCCAACATTAACCACCAGCTATGTGAGTAAAAATGCCTCCAGATGATTCTGGTCCCCAACTTTTGATTCCCTATAATTATGTTATTAACATTTTATTTTCTAGATTGCTACTTTTAACCTATAAATCTCTTTGACCTAGTTTTCTAAAATAGCCTGGAATGTGGATCTACCATGACAAATATTTTACAAATATTTTACTTCTAGGCTTGTACTGGGTTAATTTAAGTAGGACACACTATAATGGGAAATGTCACCTAAATTCTTTGTCTTCATGCCTTCCTATTCATATCTAATGAAAAAGAAAAAACGTTGGTCTAGCTATTCTGCCCCCTCCTGAGATTATAATGCTTTCATCATGGCTGGGAGTCTGAGAGCTATAAATGGAATCCAGAGTGAATGATTTAAGGTAACCCTGCCTGTCAGACCATCAGTCAGGATTTGACTTGTACACTCTTCTCTTCCTCCCGCTTCCTGACTCTACTCAGCAGGACGTGTCATCTCATTATCCACCTGGCTTCAACATGACCACACTGTCTCCTGTCTTTCTGTTTTTCCTATTGGTCAGCCTAGGAGAATGGACCCAATACATAGAATTTTCAGGAGCTTTGGAGAGAAAGAATTGGAAATAATAATAACCTACCTCAGATTTGTCTACCTTTTACAGTTTCGAGTGCTTTATACTGCTGATGACGATGCAGAGAAACTTGATCTGTCACACATTGCTGTGGAATGGTACAGCCACTCTGGAAAACATTTGGTAGTTTCTTGAAAACTAAATACACACTTACCATATAACCCAGCAATCGTACTCCTAGGCATTTATTCCAGAGAAACGAAAACTTATGTTCACATAAAAACACATATGCTACTGTTCATAGCAGCTTTATTAGTAATAGTTAACAGTGTGTTAACAAACAAACAAAATGTCTCTTACTAGGTGAATGGTTAAACTGTGGTACATCCGTACCATGGAATACTACTTGGCAATAAGAAGTGAACTGTGGGCACATACAACAAGTTGAATGGATTTCAAAGGCAGTATGCTGGGTGAAAAAGCCAGTATCAAAAAGTCAAGTAATGTATGATTCATTTGTATAACATTCTTGAAATAACATAATTATAGAGATGGAGAACAGATTTATTGCCAGGGATTAGAGAATGGGGGAGAAGTGGGAGGGGTGAGAATGACTATAAGGGGGTAGCATAACAGAGACCTCTGTGGTGGAACAGCTTTATATCTTGACTGTGGTGGTGGTACACAGAGGTACACATGGGATAAATGGCATATAGTGACACGTATCGTATCTATGTCAGATTCCCTGTTTTGATGTTGTACTGTAGTTACGTTAAAATGTCATCACTAGGGGAAACCGGCTGAGGGTACAGGAGACCTCTGTACTATCTTTGCAACTTCCTAAGAATCTCTAATAATTTCAAAATTAAAATTTTTTTCAAAAAGTTTTTTTCTCACTCTCAAAAATCCTTTCAGACATGTAAGCATTTGATATTTGTCCCCATTTTTCAAATGAAGAAATAAGTTTCAGAAAGGTTTTGACTTGCCTAATGCCACATGGCTAAAACAATTCTGGAACTGATTTTTCTGACTTCAACTCCAGTTCTCTTTCATTCAGGTTGTAGCAGAACCACTTCAGTTCTAGAGGTCAGAAACTTAACACTTCTGTTCTAGTTAATGCTTTATTGGGTTAGTTTCACATGGTTTATTCAACCGATTTTTTTGACCACTTGGACTTAATAGATAGTGTATCATTTTATGGCATAATATTTGTAGCTCTATAAAATTAATTATTTATTTATGAGTGAAAATGTTATAGAACCAAAATGACATGAAGTATGTATTTGAATACTAAGGTTGAAAAGCCATATAGTCAATATATTTCTAGAACTAGCACAATATATTTCTAGAATTCCAAATATATTTGGAACTTTAGGGATTAAATAATTTGAAGTCTCAAAATATTTTGGAGTTTCCTTCAAAATGGCAGGTCATAAGGGTTGTCCTCATCTGTAGTCTCAGTATTTATGTAACTGAAAAAAGAATACAAAATTTACTAATCCAAAATGTACCTAACTCCTTTTGACTTTTTCCTATTTACTTTTTTAAAAGCAGAGCCAGATACTAAAGACACTTGGGACTACAATCCTTATACAGTTTTATGATATTTTCCCCCATTTTTGTCCACACCTAAATTGGCAGCAATTTTCTTTTGGGTGGACCTCTCTTATACCAAGTCTTTCCAAAACATTTAACTTCATTCTCATGGAAATAACAACTCTCTTCATATTTTATTAGTTTGCATCATAAATTATATACATATGAAAATCCACCACCATTGGCATTACTAAATTTGGTACAACTCTTCTTGATAGGTATTCAACTCAACTGATGGAGTAGGAATGTGGGCATACCTGTGAGTGACCTAATAGCCATGAGTGTGCCATGAATTACTGTGCTTCTCAGAGGGACTGGAAAGTATCCGTTAATCCAGTAAGTTGCTTAATGGAAGTCAGCTAAGAGGACCTCTAGTGTATAATATTCAAAAATTGGAACAGCATGCTATCTTATATACTAAAAAGGGAAACAATTAAAAAATAAAGACATCTTAGAAATTAGAAATATAATTTTCAAAATAATAATAATGATAATGATAACAGCAACAATAGAAAATGAAGTAGAGTCCCCATATATGGAGCAGAAAGTAAAAAAAAGAGACAGAAAAAACAAGATAAGACTAATGAAGTGGAGAGGAATAGAGGTCCCCAATTTCACGAGTAGGGTTGCAGTAAGAGAGAACAAAGCAAATGAAAGAGAGGAAGTGGTCAAGGAAATAATACGAGAAAATATCCTAGAAGTGAGTATGTCCCTAAACGGAAGAGAAGTAAAAGTCTTGACATTTTTAAAGGCCTAGAAAATTCTGAGCAGAATGAAAGAAAAATTATCTACATCCATACACATCACTTAAAATTTTCACAAACCAAGAATAAAAAGAAAATACTAAAAGCTTCCACAGGGAAAAGGGAACAAGATTCAGATGGCATCAAATTTCTCATCAACAACACAGGAGGCCCAAATTCAATAGAGCAATTCCTTCAAAGTTCTAAGAAAAGATAGTTTTTAACTCAGAAACCTGTACTTCATCTAACTTTGAATCAAATGTGAGGACAAAAGAAAGAAATTTGCAGACGTGAAAGTCCACAAAGCACCAGCTGGGTAGCAAATCTACAGAGCCGAAGGTCTAGATCAAGGCAGGAAGATGGAGGACTCCCTGAGGAGGGTTTCTGGGGAGAAAATGGCAATTTGATGAAGCAGGCAGTATGTTGGAGATTTTAGGGAAAACACTGAAACATGATAAAGCAACAGAGTTCCAGAATAGAGTGGGGAGAGAGGAAGTAATTAAACAAGAAAGTAGTGATTCAAATATTAGCAAACTAAAAGCTGATATGACATTCAGTGGTTGTTTTCAGTATTTAGAATACACCTTTATACAAATAATGGAAAATAGCAATGGTTATAGAAAAGTCCATAAATATTATCAAAACCTTGAAAAATTATGAAAGTAAAGGTACAGCTGATAGAAGTTGGGAGGTGGAAGGTGAGAGGAGAGGTGGAGGGAAAGACAGGGAAATTAATGACCTTATTTTACAAAGTGGAATAATAACCTGTTAATATGGCAGAAAAACAGAAAAATAATCTATTGATATGGCAAAGCTGAGTATATTGCCTACCACAGTAAGAGAGACCACTACTGTAGCAAATTTTATTCTGTTTTTGTTCTAAGATTCTTTGAAAATACACAGTGAGGTATTAATGTTCTGGCAATAGGACTCATTCCCATTTGAGATTTTGCTTACGTATTAAATCTGCTATTTCTGGTTAAAAGCCAGTCACAAAAAATGAGAAAAGAACAAGAGTCACCTCTGCTTCAGGATCTATCCTGATTGCTGTCTGGAAGTGTTAACGAGCTTATCCTTGAAGTCTCAGATGGACTCATCCTTTTTTTACATACAAGACTGAATTGGAGCTTCCAGTGTAATTCTGGGTCTTTTAAGTCCCCTCAGGGTCTTCCTATTCTGCTTTCTCCATCTGAATTTTTGCATCGGAGGTTCCCACTAACATATGAACGAATGGGTATAGATCTGGGAGTGCTGAATTATACACAACTTAAACTATTCTAAATTCCTCTGCAAATGTTAGTCTTTTGGAAAGTCTTTTTTCAATGACTACTCTCAGCTCAGATCAAGACCAGGAATCAAAAGCCAGAAGATTTCCCTGTTCTGAAAGGGGTTTAACTTTAAGGGGTAATTGAGCTTTGAGCATGTCTGGCCAGTCAGTAGAGAAGGGGAGAGGGTGAAGAAGAGAGAGAAGTGGAGGGACATGGAAGAGCATAGGATGAGGGAAGAGGAAGAGTAAGATGAGGGCCATTTGTTTCAAGTCATGAGTTGTGGGGGTATCTAAAAGAAAGTTTTAAGTGTTTCACATGTTTCCTTTTCCTTGGCCAAGGAATCTCTTAAGGAAATTATTTTGGAATTTAAATTTCTTTTGGATGCTTCTTCATGCCAATCAAAAAATGGTGACCATTTGATATTTACAAGCTTTTCATTCTGAGGTATTTCTCAAATGAACATTTTTTTTTCTATGTGAAAAATTCCATAATTCTAAATTATCCATGGTGAAATTATGCCATTTAGAAAGTACTGAATTTGGACTTTGTATGAGTACATATAAGAAGGAGTATGGCCTGGAAGTTTGAATCATTAGACTTAGACTGGGTCGCACCCATGAGAGGCTGTGGAAATGGTTAAAAGTGTCACTGTGCACCTCCTGACTTGGGTCCCATCCAAATGGCCGGCCATCTCCCTTAGAGAATTTGATGGATTTCCAGTTCCCATGGGACAGAAGGTTTGGAGAGATCTCTCCCAGAATCATAGTCTCATACACAAAACAAGAGTAATTAAAGTTCTGAGAAGGGCAAAGACAAAGTCAGGTATTAATGAGGCTTTTTTTGAGATGAGCTAAAAGTAGGTCTTTCGTGTATGGGCTTGATTAGGATTGGGTCGGTATCATGACAATATAGTTTAGGACTGGTGGACACAGCAAAGGAAAGGTTTTGAGGTGAGGGTTTCAAAAAGTCTTGGAGAGTAAACAGTCATTGGATACTGTCTATTGAAAACTTGAGCAGTCAGCTGTTCATTTCAGAAAGTTCCTGAAACAAACAATAAACTTATTTTCAAGTTGCATCTTCCTGGGCAAGAGCTTACCGGAATAGTAAAGTCAGATTGATGAAGACAGTAAAATAATAAAGACAAGAAGATGATTTCCTTCCTCAATGGAGAATCAGTGGATAACTGTGTGTGGTTGCTAACAAAAGAATCATAGGTTTAAACATGCTGTTTGAAATTGCAGAGATGGACAGTACAGGAAGCAAGGATATAATTTAGTCCTTTTGGGAGAAGAAAAGAAGGAATAGACAGTGGGGGCTTTTAAAGAGCTAAATCCCCATCTTTCATATCAGAAAATCAGGGACATTTTCTAAAATTCATAATTAAGAAATAGTATATTTGTTGGGAGAGGTGACACTCTTAATTATAAGCCTTTGGTAGTTGTTTTTTTTTTTTTAATCAGTGAATATATATTACTCTGGTAATTTTTAAAAAAGAAAAAATAAGGAAAGGCTGATTAGCAACTGGAAGTTCCAGAGAAAGACCATAGAAAACAAGGGCTGTGTGAGAGAAGGGGTCATTGATAATCTTCTCCAAGTTTCCTCAGAGCAGTGAGGGGGGAGGCTGAGAGCGCATGGGGGAGGGGCGAAAGGGGGAGCAAAGGAAGTGCCTGGGAAGTTTAGGCAGCAAGGAAACAAAGAAATAGGATAGTGCTGAGGAGGGCATTATGAGAGGGTGCAGCCTGATGGAGACAGATACAGAGGTGGCCGGGACCCTGCTGAGCTGTCCTCGCTTCTCTCCCCTGCTCTCCCTCCCTCTCTGCTTCTCCTTTTCCTCTTTCACTGGCTGTAATATGGGTCTGGAGTAGTTTTTATTACAATTTTTGGTGTATTTATTGACTATAGTTTTATGTTTCCTGTTCATAATTGAAAAAGCAGATGAGTTTAACATTTCATGTTCCTCACGAAAAAAAAAATATTAAACCAAATTGAGTTGCTTTTTATATCTCTGTGGTCTTCAGTTGACTTGTTCCGTGGGTGAGTGGTCTTCAAAGACTCGTACCTCCCCCTCCCCCCAGCCTACACTATTCCCTTTGGTAAATGTAATCCACCTTCTCAGATGCCAGAATTTTTATTGTTTCCCTGGTGATCTGTGCTCTTCTACGACACCTTTGATTATTTTAACCTACTCTTATTATCTCGGATCATAACGTGGTCACTTTGGAGCTTAATATATAATATTCAAATTATTTCTGAACTCATTTTTGACCTTTACATATATTTCTTCCAGTAAAAACTAAAGCAGAGCTTTCACTCCACTTAGAAATTCAGGAGTCAATTTCAATTTTTAAACAGTGACAATAAACGCCTAGGTTATAAGTGTCAATTGGAGGGTCACACAGAATGAACAAAATTCTAGCAGATAACTGTTTACTAACATAACCTCTTGTCTTTATCAGATGAATTTAACTCAAATATACAATTAAAAATGACAAGAAAGGTGTAAGAAGCCTATCTTCAATTTGTAAGCTATAGGGAATTAAAGATTTCCGTGGCTGGAGGAGGCCTAAGGCAAGAAAATCAAGAATTCACATCATGGTAATAATATCTGACTAGAATCAGAAAACATGAGGTGTCTTTCTAGTCTCTTACTAGCTGTATGACATTAAGCAAATTAGTTAATCTCTCTGAGCTACTATTTCTTTATCTGTAAAATGGGGATAATGGTAACATCTGCATCAAAAAGCTGTTGTGAGGGTGAATAGAAATAATGAATATGAAATGCTTAGCATTGAGCTTGACACATAAATAAGCACTTAATAAACATTAACTATTTTATCATCAATGTTTCTGTGACTCTTGCCACGACAAATTCACCACTGGGCTTCAGGCAAGTGACTGCCTATTTGGGCATCTGTTAGAATAGATGAGTTCTCTCTCACCTCTGTTTTTGTGACACTCCACTTTTGCTCTCTTCCACCCAAGATCTACCCTGGACCTCCACAGCTGTGTGGATGACCTGGCTTCTATCCCTAGATCGGTAGATGGCAGACATCCTCCCTAAGGTTATTATTATATATACAAATTCAGTTATGTTTAGGTCTTAAGCAACAACACAGTCTATTGAAAATAAACCTAAATTCTTCTCATAATCTGTAATTAGCTGCTTAAACTCAAGACCCTATCTGATGCCTTTTCCTCTTCAAGGCTGCTCAAGCCTGTTCCCTTAGGGATCATGCCCTCTGATGACTGGCTGCAGATTTCCTTTGCCCAGCTTCTCTTCCCTTTTATCTCAGAAAACAGTTAAAAAAGAAAAAAAAAAGGAAAGAAAGTTCCCTTTTCTCTTGTTTCAGGAGCTATTCCACTATTCTCTGTGCAGACAGTAATCTCTGTGGAGACTACTGAAGTTAGGGTAGTTCCCAAGTTTCTAGAAATTGAATCTTGCTCTTTGTGTAACCATCCTGGATAATGTAGTTCCTGGCTACCTTCTATATCCTGGATCCTGACAGTCTTTCTCAGTGCTCACGGTCCCCAGTCTCCTACTTGCCTTTGAATTAGTAGGAAACTGAGTACAGATTGGGATTATCCTATGGTTGAAGTAGACCATGTCTGTGACTGCAAGACACCAAGGGGCTCATTCCCCCAGGGCTTTGCTCTGTACCTCAATTTTATCCAAGGAATCTGTGATATCTGAATGGTCCCAAGTTCTTTGGGGCTTCCTGTCCAGCTTTCTTTCTGGGGGCTTTCCAAGGAGAGGCTGCTTCCCTCTCTCTCATTCCTGATGTTCTCTTTTTCAGTCTTTATTCTCTTTGGTTTCCAATTTTTGAGGATTCTGAGGGGTGACCCAATCAGGCAGAGGCCAGTGGTGAAAGAATTCACCGGAGGCAGAACAAAGGGGATAGAAGTTTATTGAATACACCGCAAGGGAGCAGCAGGCAGGACAGCAAAGGAGAGGCTAGGCTGTCTGCCAGGAGGCAGTGATTGAGGGGGGCTGTAGGGGGAATGAGGAGGTATGGAAATGTATGGAATTTCCTTTTTTGGTACCTGTGTCATAAGCTAGGGCTTATGGCTATTTTGAGGTGGGTCACCTAATGGGCTTGTGTGCGTTCAGGCCCATGGCCGCTGCGGCCTTTCCACCTCACTTGGCCGCCGGCGCTCAAGCCTGTTGCTAAAGGCAGCCTCTGCAGATTCTGTTGCGATATCCTCTAGCGCCGAAGGTTTTTCCTCAGCTGTGTCCAGTCTACTAATAAGGCCGTCGGACGTGTTCTTCATTTCTGTTACGGTTTTTATCTCTAGCATTTCTATTTGCTTCTTTCTTAGGATTGCCATTGCTCTGCTGTCTATCTGTTCTCAGACACTGGCTATTTTATCCATTGTAGCCCTTAGTATATTATCCTAGTTGCTTTAAATTTCCAGCCTGATAATTCCAGTGTCCCTGCCATGCGTGGTTTGATGCTTGCTCTGCCTCTTCAGATTGTGCTCATGTTATTTTAGGTATGTCTGGTAATTTTTTCTTGCTAGATGGACCTGATATGCTGGGCAAAAAAGAACTGCTATAAATAGGACTTTAGCAAGGTGGTGGTGAGGTGTGGGGGAGGGGAAACTTATAGTCCTATGTTTAGGGCTCAGTGAGCCTGTGCCTCTGGACTATGAATCTCACAAATGTTTCTCTCCTTTTTTTTTTCTTTTTAAATAACTTATTTACTTATTTTTGAGAGAGAGAGAAAGAGCCCTAGCACAGGGGGGAGAGGGGTCAGAGGGGGAAGCAGACTCCCAGGACCCTGGGATCATGACCTGAGCCAAAGGCAAGTGCTTAACCAACTGAGCCACCCAGGCGCCCCATCTCCTTTTTTCTTTAAAACCCCTTTAAGTGGGACAGGATGGCTGGAGTGGGCTGTAGTTGGATATTTTCCTTCCCCAAGTCAGTTAGGTTCCAATAAAACCCCAGCAGGTTAGACACTAGTTAACTAGTTTTCTCTGAGGGCAGGCCTTATGAAGAACAGTGCTCTGTTGTATTTTAAAATGGTTCCTTCTCCCCTTCCCCTGCCAAAAGCCTAAGGAGATGTTTCTCTGATATTTACGGTGGGAACCTGATTGAGCTCCAGGAGGTAACTCTCACAGTATTGTGGGGCCCCTCTATCACTGGGTCCCCCTGGAGTTTTTAACTCTCAGAGTCCATTACAGTTCAGGTTTCCCTAGAGGGCACTTCTTCCCACAACAGTTTCTGCTCCCGAGTCTCTGCTCCTGTTAGGGTCATATTCACCTGTCTCCAATCTTGGGGGCGGTGGTTAGCACCATGTCCTCCCCTCTCTTACAGAGGACAGAGTGGCTACTTCCATGCACCTTACAGGTGGAACCTGAAACTTGAAGTCTAATGTTCTCTTTTTAATTTTTAATTTTAAAGTAATACATGAATAAATTATCCTTGAAAAAATGTATTCCATCCACAGTCTTATTCTTCTCTCCCTGAGGTCTGTACTTTTATCATTTTAATGTGCATTCTTCCAGACTTTATATTTGTATGCATGTATTGGAGACCTTTATTAACATATGTAGATTTACCTAATTTTTTAGAAGATTTTATTTATTTATTTATTTGAGATAGAGCAGGAGAGAGTGAGCATGAGCAGGGGAAGGGGCAGAGGGAGAGGAAAAAGCAGACTCCCCACTGAGCAGAGAGCCTGGACACCTCGGGGCTCAATCCTAGGACCCCGGGATCATGACCTGAGCCGAAGGCAGATGCTTAACTGACTGAACCACCCCGGCGCCCCGATTTACCTAATTTTTTTGAAGTGCTGCAATAATCCACAGCATGGCTGCACTCCGCTTTATTTAGCAGCTCCCCTTCTGACGAACATTAAGGATACCTCTGTCTTCAGGAAATACAGTAGCGCGAAATGAAAGAAGCCGGTCACAAAGGACCACATATTGTATGATTCCATTTATATGAGATGTCCCTAAATAGGCAAGTCTATAGAGACAGGAAGTGGATAAGCGGTCTCCTGGGCTGGGGACAGGGGTGGGGGTAGAGCAGTGTTGAGGAGTAATGGCTGAGGGGCACCGGTTTCTTTTTTAAAAATATTCTAAAATTGATTGTGATGGATGCACAACACTGTGAATATCCTAAAAGCCATTGAATTGTACACATTAATCGATTAATTGTATGGTACGTGAACTATATCTCAATACAGCTGTATAAAAGAGAAAGAAATACAGTAGTAATCTCATTAGGTATGCTTCATCAGGACTAATTAAATCAGAAGCAGCCTCCAGGGACTACCTAATGGTGCTGGTGGGTTTTAAGCTCAGCTCCTCATCTACACAGGTGGCATACTCTGTGACAAGCCTATTCTCTTCAGCAGTTAAAGTGTTGTTAGGTTTCAGCCATGACCTTATACTTAAGTAACTGGCCCAAGGTCATGCGGATCTGCTGCCCCAAAGTCAGTGTCCTTTCTACTGCATCAGGCTGTCTTCTATGTATTTTAGCCTTGAGGACTCTCAAGGACCTGAGGGCTCTTTGAGGTCACAGAGGCTTTAGTCACTTCATCTCTGTCTTGTTCGCCACCCCAAGCACGGTGCTTAGCACACAGCTGGTTCCTAGTGCATGTTGGTAGAAACGCATTCTTAGAACGCTCTACTTTGTCGGTGCAGGTCATGCCTGAGCACGGCCATGTACCATCTAAGGCATCTGAGTTCCTGCAGGGGTTCATGCCGGAGGCCATGGGAAGCCTCCAACGAACTCCAAGAAGGGGATTTTCTTTTTAAAGAGCATATTAGGAAGAGTCTACAGGGAAATGTTAGGAAATTAAAAGCTGTGGAATCAGCATGAAGGCTGCTTACAGATTACATTAGTCATGGCAGGTGAATTCATTCTCAAGAAAGCAGAAAAATGGAGAGATGGGGAGGATGCAGTTTGCAGGATGCAAATGACAGGTATGATTGTTAACAAAGTACCTTCAGAAGGAAGAAACCCAACCTCAGTCATCCTTAATGCACTTAAGCAGGTGTGGATCAGATTAAGAAGGAGAGAAAATTAGAGTAGTGGCCAAAGCAGACAGAGGCACATTGAGATATGGTTATATGTTCATAGAACAAATAAAACTGACCTCTGGAACACACAGATGCTATCTCTAGACAAAAAATAAATCAACTACAACATCTTGCCTCAGTGGAAGGGAGATATTATATTTGGAAAGCAGTTTGTTTTGAAATTAGAAGTATGGTCAGGTAAGAACAGAAAAGGAGTTAAAGGAATTCTTTTCTTCTGGATTAGAACTCTAGGACTTGGAGTCTAGAGTAGACAGACCAAAGTACTTATGAGTTGGACAGCTATGAAAATAAGCCTGGCCTAAGTGCCAATGCCTGAAATGAATCAGGTGCACCTAAAGACCCTCCATTGCCTAGCTTTCATCTTGTGGGAGATTTTAGGGAACTTTGTTTTTGAAGGCATCTTTCAATGTCCTCGATTCTTTTTTTTTTTTTTTTGAAGATTTATTTACTTATATGAGAGAGAGTGAGAGAGTGCATAGATGAGGGAGGAGGGGCGGAGGGAGAGAGAAAGAGAGGCAGAGAGAGAGTCTTAAGCAGACTCCAAGCTGAGCATGGAGCCTGACTCGGGGCTTGATCTCAGGACCCTGAGTCACAGCCTGAGCCAAATCAAGAGTCGGATGCTTAACCAACTGCACCACCTAGGCACCCCTGAATGTCCTCGATTCTGCTTGCAATTTCTTCATCTCATGAAATAAGTCAGTAGTTCATGCATATTATAACTTCAGAATTGGAGTGTAATTTCTGGAGTAAGTAAATCTGGAATTCATTCCTAGGTCTACTATGGACATGTTAGGGTACACAAGTCAGTTACCACGTTTTTCCCTTCCTCCACTTCTCCCTTAGTAACAGAGATAATGTAGTTTTCTTAGTTATCTCAGGATAAATGCTTGTAAAAATGTGAAATTATTTTACTCCTTTGAAACCTATTCAACAATCATTCATTAAATATTGGTCTCTTTTGTACAAGGTACAGGGCTTGAGTCTCTGCAACATGATCCCTGTGCTTAATCCACAGGATTATTGTACCAGGCAGCAAATGAACCAAGCACTGACATGCGTTAGGTCTTTTCTACTTTCTTTTCTAGAAATATCTCTCCTGGAATCTGACTCTGGAATTTCCTGACTTTTCCAAGTTTAGATAATAAATCTTCCATTGTACTGGTATAACTTAATGCCTTTATTTGCCTGAATTATATTTTTAAAAGAAAGTTATACAGTCCTACTGCCCTCAGCGAGACCACAACATATTCAAGCATATTTCATTAGATTTATACTCTTGGGATTTTACATTGTACAGTACCAAGAACTTTAAACATACAATAATTAACACTATACAGTTGAAAACAGAATCTGGAAAGGAATAATATTTTCCAAATTGGGCAGGATTTATTTCAAGCCTCAAACTTAGAGTCAGAAGATGCAAGGTGCAGTTTGAAAGAAGGGGCTCCAGTTGACCTATCCTGGTTAGTGGTCCACCCTGAACCCCCACCCCTATCCGTGGCCATAGGGTCACGTTGTACAAGGGGCTGCTTCTATGGTAACCATCTGATGGCTCTGCATTTCATGAAAAGTTAAGGGAATCAGTAGATAAGGGCTGAACAGATAAAACAATGAATCCAACCACCAGGTCACCACTAACTGCCGGTTTTCCTATTCCAATGGCCAGGTCTGGTGGGGGAGGGGAGGAAGAGAGGGTTCCCCAGTGCCTAACACAAAGACAATTAAGAGTTAATTAATTAGTTAATTAACAATTTCTTATTAAAACAGGGGTACCTGGGTGGCTCAATTGGTTAAACGTCCTACTCTTGATTTCAGCTCAGGTCATGATCTCGGGGTGGTGAGATGAAGCCCTGCGTCAGACTCCTCACTTAGCTCTGCATCTGCTTGTCCCTCTCCCTCTGCTCCTGCCCTCACTCCCTCTCTCAGATAAATAAATAAAATCTTAAAAAAGAAGAAGAAGGAAATTCACATTAGCAGACATTCATTTAAGTACCCACTGAGTACAGTGTATCAAACTATGTGGTGAGGCCATAAAAACAATGGAAGCCATGCCATGTAGATATTACCAGTAACAGTAGAATCATGGACCATAAGCTGAACAAAGAAAGATCAGGAAGTGTGGAATAAGGCTACTTAGGGGAAGAATTCCTTCAAGGATAAGGAATATTCAGATCTGGCTTTGGGAGGTGGTGAGGGACGAGGATTCCATCAGCCAGGAAGAATCCTTGCAGAGACAGCAAGTGGGCATGTTGAGAAGTGGAGGGAGATGCCAGTGAGATATAAAACAGCTGGTCCACAGAGGACCTCTTAGCACTTAGGTGACTCAGTAAGCAGTTGGGATCATGTTGGGTCCTTAATTAGGAGAGGAAAGTAAACAGAAAAGGTGTATCAGGAAGTTCTTTTGCAGCAGTGCTTTGGGGGTCAGTGGAGTAGGAGGGTCCAGAAGGCAGGAAGGTCTGGGCATCAGCCCTGGTCTGAGTCAGAGACTGAGAAGCTATCCTGGAAGAGATGAATGGGAAAGAATCCTAGGTGGATGAGCCCCCCTATGTAGTCCCGTTAATAGCCTCCTTCACCCTCTCATCTCCACACCCTGAAGCCTGGTTCCATGCAGAACAGACAGGTATAACAAAGCACAGGTTTGATAAGATTAGAGACAGGACACTTGCTGTGGAGACCAGGAAAGACTTCATGGGATAAATCTGGAAAGATTAATTGACTTTTGATGGTACAATTGTACTTGAGGAGGAGGAGAGAGAATGTGAAGGAATGTAGATCTGCAGGAGTAGAGGTAGTGTTTCATCTTGGTTCAAAATGCTATGTGATGTGTTATCGCTCTTTATAGTTTAATTAAATTTATACTTTATAATTTAAATGTGTAATTTAAATTTATAATTAAATTATAATTTATATTTCCATTAAAACTAGGGAAGGACAGAAGAATGGGAAGCTCACTACATAGTCTGACTTATTTTATTTATAACAGCTTTATTGAGATATAACTCGCATACCATGAACTTTGCCCTTTCAAAGTATACAATTCAGTGGTTTTTAATGTATTCACAGAGTCGTGCAAACGTCACCACTCTCTACTTTTAGAACATGTTCATCACCCCAAAAAGAAACCCCATCCATACCCATTGGCAATAGTCTGACCTATTTTTAATTTAAAACTTGCAAACACAATGAGAATGGAGGCTCTGGCTGTCAGGAACTCTCGACTTTCCTAGCTGGGTAGGAACCTTGAATGACTCTCATTAATCTTCAAGTCCCATGTCCCTGCTACTCCACAGAAAAACATCCTGATGTGGCTAGGCTGTGGGGATGGAGATGAGAGGAAAGGTCCTGGAGCCCAGAAAGGAAGGATATGTATGAGAACCTCAAGGGATGGAGAGGGAGCAGTTGGGCCCGAGGGAAGGAGAAGCCAACCAGGGTCCGTGTTGTAGAGCTGGTCACAAGGCAGCATTTCTCCCAGCAGCCCCACGAATGTGAGGACCTCACAGGACAATCAGGCAACTGCTCTGTCCCCACAGACCTTCTGGGGCTTGACTGAGCAGGAAATAATTTCCCGTTTCTACCCACCCTTCCTGGAGCAGCGGGGCACGCTCATCTCCCCCTTTCTGCCCTGCAGCTGCTTAGTGCCAGACCCCGAGCTAGGGACTTTCCTGTGGTGTCTCACAGAGATCACTTCATCCCCACACCAGCCCTAATGGGTAGATAGGGCTATCCCTGTTCTTTCGGAGATTAACAAACGTAACCTCATAGAGTTAAAATTACTTGCTCAGGATCATTTGCCTGGTAACTGCTAGAACTGATTCCAAACCCAGGACTCCAACCAGGACTCACTTAGCTTCTAGATCTATACTGTCACTGCCTCGGGGGGTTCAACATCCTTCCGAATCCATCCTGACCCCCTAGGACAAAGAACCAGGGTATAAGAAAGTCTACTACTCAAGTCTGATAAAAGCACTATGGTGACTAAGGTTATAAAAATTTTTGAACCCTTTACTAATGTTTTTGAGAGCAATGTGGTCTTCCCAGCAGTGTCTTTTCTGTGTTAGCCCTTTGCACATCTGGCATGCTAGATCCCAGATGTGTGATTTTCATCCCATGCGGTGGGGCCACAGTACTGGGGATCCTGCCGGTTCAGCTGTTCTCAACAAGGCCTGTTTCTTTGACGGGGCCTGCAGGAGGTGGCTAGTGGTGGTTTTGTAGCCCCTGATTTATTACTGTCTCCAGCCAGAGACAAGTGCTATGCAGTTGGTACACACACACAGACACACACACACACACACATGCACAAGCACACACACACAGACACACCCCATCCATTTGGAGAGGAACACAAAGAAGGAAACATTCACAAGGCATCACCATTGATTTCTCTTTTCTCCCAGATCAACTGGTCTGACTTCTCCCTGTTGCCTCCTTTGCCTGTGGTCTGTCAGCTGGAGGTGATGACAAGGAATATTTCAGACTCTTTCCCCATCTGCTCCAAACACCAGGAAGCTGCAGGCCTGCTTCCCTCCAGGCCAGCTTAGAAATCCTGGTGTCAGGATAGAACAGGCTTCCAAAAGCCAACCACAGAACATTTAATACCTGTGCAAACCCCACGTAGAATTCATATGCCATAGGGTCATGGCTTTATGAGTGTTTCCATGACATGGTATTATTACACCCCAGATCTCTCACCTCATATGTCACTCAAGCATTCTCTGTCAGGAAACCAAGGATAAACATCCAAAAAGAAGATTAATATTAGAGAGACTAAAAGAGTAAAGTTCACCCAAACCATATGGTTCAGCTCAGAAGGGATGTGTGTCAGCCCTTTCTCTATCCCTTCACCCCTGCCTTCCACCTCATCTTGCCTCACACTCCAAACAGGAATCCCTTCGCAGCAGTGGTGCATGGGCTACCTGTGTCAGAGTCAGGAAACTTGATACCTGGGAATCATCATTTTGGGGACATGACCTGACAATCTACATTTCACAAGCTCCCCAAGAGATGTTTGTAAATGACAGGTCCTCATGTGACCTCCCCCAGAAGCAAACCTACCCCTGTTTGAGTACATTTTGTCGCGTAGAGCTCACTACTTCCTTGGGCAGCTAAGTCTAATGTAAGATGAGGATAATGAGGGGAAAGATCTCCTTTATTGGGCTGAATTTGACCTTCTGTCACCTCCCTTCCATGGAAGAGCCTCTAGCTCAGACCTTTCTGTGTCCCAACTCAGGAAGCAGAAAACTGAATCCATGCACTGGACTGACATAGCCAGTCAGGGCAGGGCACTGAACGACAAGGTTTTGACCTGCCATGGTCTTGGCAGAAGGCCTGGAGTTGAGTGTCTTTTTTTTTTTTTTTAAGATTTTTTAATTTATTTATTTGACAGAGAGAGAGACAGCCAGCGAGAGAGGGAACACAAGCAGGGGGAGTGGGAGAGGAAGAAGCAGGCTCCCAGCGGAGGAGCCTGATGTGGGACTCAATCCCAGAACGCTGGGATCACGCCCTGAGCCGAAGGCAGACGCTTAACGACGGAGCCACCCAGGCGCCCCTGGAGTTGAGTGTCTTGGTTAAAAACCCAGCCTCTGGACTCCTATTAGGGGCAGATCCTGGCTATATACCTGTGGGCAAGATGCTCCTTCTCTCTGTGACCCATTTTCTCATCTGCAAAACAAGGATAGTGAGATAAATTTTGTGAAGATTAGATAAAATGATACACATAAGGCACTCACAAGAGCGCCTGTTACATATTAAGTGCTCTGTAAGTATCGTCATCATCATCACAGAGTGGGAAGAGGGCAAGGAAAAAAGTTCTGCAGGTTTGCCTGTTTGGACTTGCTTCTTTTTTTCCATTCCATGCATTGACCAAAAAGTAAAAGCTTAAGGATATAAGGTTGTTACAGAGACCATGAGAACCAGCCGTTCTTCTCCACTGAGTACTAAGTAAAATAATGTGGCCAGCACTCAAAACAGCACTCATAACTTATTGCTATTCGTGGGGTGACTGTACATCCCAGCACTTTGCCCAGCATTGCCCTCCTTTGTTTCTGTGGTAATTATTAATACTCTTAAAGATATCTGTTTAGACAACAAACCGTTGAGTTGCCCCAGACATAAGATGTTCACAAGACTTTCAATATGGGTTGGAAGCATTAAGACAGGTTACTAAGAGAGTTTGTGAAATCTCTTCCTTGGAAATATGCCCATCTGGCTGGGGCGATTTAGAACAACTGCAAATAAGTGCTCATTAATAAACCTCTAAAATGCTTTGTTTGGTTTGGTTTAACTAAACTGCCTTGCCTTGCCCCCAGGAGGCACGTAGGTAGTAAAATTAATGGAAACAACGTTCTTAACTACTCAAGTCGCCAAACAAAAACTGCTTTGTGCTGTGGGCTAGTGTATGTGGGTGAGCTGCCATTATGAGCTTGGAGCCAGTGACATGTGCTTTAGATCGTACAAGAGATACCACAGGCTTGCAAGTTAACAGATGCTTGACAGCTAAAAGTTTGAAATAAGAATGTAGTCTACTACTTGGTAAGAATATTGTAAGAATAGTTAACAATGTACCGGGTACTGTATAGATATTAACACATCTTATCCTCAAAAACTCCTATGAACTTACTACTGTTATTAGACATATTTACAGATGAGAAAATGGAGTCACAGAAAGTTAAGGAACTTGCTCAAGTGAAAGGCAGAACCACAGTTTGTCCCTGGTGGTTTGCATCTCGAGCCTGTGGTCTCCACCACCCTGCTGCATGCTCCCCAGGAAGAGAGAACACTTTAGTGAAAATGAGGTGGGGGCAATAGCTCCAGTTAGTTTGATCTGAGCTGGCTACTGGTGAGAGCAGGAAGCCTTGCGACTGAGGGAAACAAACTGGTCCTTGCTGAGGAATGAATGAAGAAAAATAGTATTACAGAACTTTACACATTAGTCCTCATGACATCCATGGAAGGTAGGTGTCATCATTTTCATTTCTCAGTTCAGGAAAGTGAAGGCTTAGAGAGGTTAAGGAGCTTGCCCAGAGCTCACTGTAAGTCAAGAGCAGAAACAAGATTCTGACTCAGGAATTCTGCCTGACTGGGAACCCCTGCTCTTAGTATCTGTGGAAAATGCCTGCAACCAACACTAAGCCAAATACACAGGCTACAAACTTGAATATAGAAAACAACCCTAGCGGGGTGTGTGTGTGTGTGTGTGTGTGTGTGTGTGTGTGTGTGTACACAGAAAAAGGAGAAGAAGAAGTATAGCAGAAATGTCAGTGGTGGTTACCTCTGGGTAGTAGAATAATAGGTAATTTATTTCTTCTGTATGTATTTTCTAAGTTTTGCTTAATGAACATGTATCTTTTTTAACAGTTTTCTTAGATATAATTTACATGCTGAATACTTGACCCAGTTAAAGTATACAATCCAGTGGTTTTTAGTACCTTCACAGAAATGTGCAACCATCACTACACTCACTTTTAGAATATTTTCATCACCCAAAAACAATACCCACAATCGTTAGCAGTCACTCCCTGTTTGCCCCCAGCCCCTCCAGCCCTGAGGAACCACTAATCTGCTTTCTGTCTCAATTGAATTATCGATTCTGGGCATTTCATATAAATCGAATCAGGTAACATATGGTATTTTGTTAATTGCTTGTTTCACTTAGCATAATGTTTTCAAGGTTCATCCAGATTGTCACGTGTACTAGTATTTTATTTCTTTTTATTGCCAAATAATATACTATTACATGAATATACAGCATTGCATTTATCCACTCATCAGTTGATAAGCACTTGAGTTGTATCCATATTTTGGCTGTTATGAATATTCATGCGCCAGTTTTTGTGTGCATATATATTTTCCATATATGTATGCACCTAAGAGTGGAATTGCTGGGTCATATAGTAACTCTGTGTAGCCTTTTGAAGAACACATGTATCTTTTTAAAAGTGATTTGTTTTAAAGCCAGGGCCCCAGGAACCACTTCGATGATAGTTGGAGCAGGGAAAACTATCTTAAAATTAGATGTTCCATGTCAAGCCTCTTATAAAATCAAATCATCCAAATAACAAAAAGGAAAATAAAATAAAAAATAAGAAACTTAACCCTCAAGAGAGATTGATATGTATATTGAGTCATTTGTCTATTCATACTACAAATATTTTTTGAGTATCTATTATATATAAGAAAGTACCAGTGGATTTGAAGTCAGAAGATCTAATCACTGCCTTTTCAGTCTCTCTCTTGAAGGGTGTATGTGAGACTCCAGTAGAGTCAAGTGTTTTGTACATTGTAAATGTCTATTCAGCTGTGAAGGAGTTGCAATAGGAAGGATCAGGGAGGCAAAGTCCTCCTGAGATAGAACAAGAAAATGCACTCAGTGGAGAAGAAAAGGCCCAAGAGGCAGAGAGAAAGGTGGTGCCTTCATGGGTACAGGACAAGGCTTTGGTCTCAGGCTGCTCAGGTTTTATCAGGAGACCCCAAAGGGAGGACAGGGCCCAGGACCACCTGTGAGGTACATCTCAGGGCAAAGACAAGTCGTCTGTGGCTTTGCTCCTTTGTCCATATCCGATCTGGTTGGGAGAAGAAGGCAGCTCATGCAATCACACTTGAAGGAGACTGCAGGCTCACCAGCAAAGGAACAGGGAGAAAGAAGTAGGTTGTGACATCACTCCCAGTACCTAGACTGCTGTGGTAGTTGAGTGAGGAGATTTTCAGGGAGATTTGGGGGTGTGATTGACAGGGGGCAGGGGAGGCCAAGGGATTAGGTGAGCGTAGATGAAGTGGGATTGTCTCCAGCTCTGCACTCCATTTTTCAAAACCTTTCAATAGTCTGTACTACCTATAAAGTAAAACCCTTAGTGAGGCATCCAAGACCCTCCATGGTCTGACCCCAGCTTAATTCTCCATCCTCACTTCCCACTGCTCCCCTTCAGTATATCCAGCCACACTGAAGTATTTACTCTCTCACAAATGAAACCAGAATTCAGCCTTTGTCTGGAATTACCTTCTTTACTCTCTCTCTGTCCAAAGTACTGCCAGCTTCCAAACCATGTCTTCCACAAGGACTACCCAGAAGCCCCACACCCTCCTTCTCAGACAGCATTAGTTCCAGGAGTGCCCAGGTGGCTCAGTCCATTAAGCGTCTAAATCTTGATCTCAGCTCAGGTGTTGATCTCAGGGTCATGAGTTCAAGCTCCACTTTGGGGTCCATGCTGGGCATGAAGCCTACTTAAAAAAAAAAATTAGTCTCAGACTTCACAGGATACCTATAATGTTTTACCCATATAATGTCTCTCACGTGTTGTCTTTACTTCTCATTAGAGGGTAGGCCTCTCCAATTTACCTGCCCCTGATATAAAGTCTGGCTCATAATACGTATTCAATAAATATTTGTTGGATCATTGAGTGCATGAATTAATGGAACAGAGGTGTGGATAAGGGGAGAGAAAGGAGGATTTGAGAGATGTGAGGATAGTCCTACTCAGGCAAGTGACAGTGCAGGAGAGAAGGCTTCATGGAGAGATGACTGGAGATGTGCTGAGTGAGCTACAATCAGATGGGAGGGAGACTGGTGATAGGGTGTGAGAGCAGGCAAAGAGGAAGGGAATATACAGGGAAAAAAGTAAGCTCTACCCTAAGGGCTCAGACTTGAGCTAAAGAATCAATAGACAAAACAGGTTTTATTCCCAGGAATGAACTCAGATGCCTATGGGGGCTAGACATGGGGCACCAATGAGTAGGGAATAATGCGTGTCCTATCTGACGGTATAGCCTCAGCTCAGCTCCTGTGGATTCTTGAAGGTGAGGCAACATGGACAGGACTTGAAATGTTTTCAGAAGAAGCCAGAAATACATGTTTTTTTGGTGAGATTTCCCTTTTGTGAAATATTACAAATTACTTAGGGCTTTAAAACCTTTATCGAAACAATAAAATGTACACATATCCTAAGTGAATTTTCAATGAATTTTCACAAACTGAACATGTTCATGTAACCAGTACTCTGATCAATTATCAGAATGTCACCAGCAATTCAGAAGCACCTCCCCCCCACCCATATGCTCCCTTCCAGTCCTTATTGTCTCAGTAGTAACCACTCTTGACTTCCTGTATCAGAATAATTTTGCCACTTTTATTATACTCTATAGATGCAATCATGTAGTACTTAATTTTTTTTTTTAAAGATTTTTTATTTATTTATTTGACAGAGATAGAGACAGCCAGTGAGAGAGGGAACACAAGCAGGGGGAGTGGGAGAGGAAGAAGCAGGCTCATAGCGGAGGAGCCTGATGTGGGGCTCGATCCTGTAACGCCGGGATCACGCCCTGAGCCGAAGGCAGACGCTTAACTGCTGTGCCACCCAGGCACCCCTGTACTTAATTTTTTTGTATGTCTAGGTTTTTTTCACTCAACATTATGTTTGTGAGAAACATCCATATTGTTGAATGTAGTTATGGGATTATTTATTCTCACTGCTATATAGTATCCCACTGTGCCAATATACACATTTTATATGTTCATTCTGCTGCTGGAGGACATTCAGTTTTTAGCATTTTAATTATAACACACAGTGCAGCTAGGGAAATCTAGTAGGTGTCTTTCAGTGAACATATGTGCCCATTTTTACTGAGGATACCTAGGAATAAAATAGCAGAATCATAAAATATGTATACGTTCAGGTTTGGTGGATACTGCTGAAGTGTATGTACAGATTTGCATTCCTACCAGCGGTATATGAAAGTTCTGGTTTCCTACAACATTGTCTACACTGAGGTTTTTTTTTTCATTTTAGGCATTCTTGGGATGTGTAGTGGTACTGCATTGTTGTTTTGATTTATTTGCCTTGGTGAATAATGAAGCTGAGCACCTTTCCCTTTGTTCATGGCCATTTAAATAATCTCTTTCATGAGGTGCCTGTTCAAGTTATTTGCTCATTTTCCCTTGATTGTCCATCCTTTTCTTTATATATTCTGGATACATGTACTATGAATACCTTCTCCTGTTCAGTCACCTGCCGTTTCACTCTGTTAATGGTGCTTTTGATAAACACAAGGTCTAAATTGTCCAATTTATCAATTTTCTCTTTATAATTAGCATTCCTTGTGTTTTAAGAAATATTTGCATACTCCACTGTCACAAAGGTGTTCTCTTATGTTTTCTGTAGAAGCTTTATTGTTTTATCTTTCATATTTAGCTCTGCAATCCATCTGGAATTGCTTTATTGTATAGTATTAGGTATGGTCAATAAACATTTTTCCATGTGGATATCCAATTGTCTCAACTTCATTTATTGAAAAAGATCATCCTTTTCTCAATGCTCTGCAATGTTGCCTTTGTCATAAAACAGTTCTTATAGATGTGAGGGTGTATTTCTGGATTCTATGTTACATTTCATTTGCTAGTTTGTCTATTTTTGCACCAAACCCTCAGTGTCTTAATTATTCTATCTTTATAATAAATTGCCATTATCTGGTGGTATCAGTCTCTTCCATCTTTAGTTTCTTCTTCAAAATTACATTGGATATTTTTGGCCTTTTACATTTCCACATGAATTGTAGAACTAGCTTGTTAATTTCTGCAGAAGAACCCCTGAAATTTTGATAGAGATTGCATTAAATCTTTACTTTAATTTAGAGAGAATTAACATCTTTACAACAGTGAGTTTTCCATTCCAGGAATACGCTAACTCTCTTCATTTATTTAAACTTCTTAGTTCCTCTCAATAATGTTTTGTGATTTTCAGCCTAGAGGTTAGGTCTTACCCACTTTTTTTAGATATATTTGGTATCTGTTGAAGCTATATCTTTTTTTTAAGTTTTATTTTCTATGTAGTTGTTGCTAGTATATAGCGATCAAACTGATTTTATATGTTGACCTTATAACCAGTGATCTTGCTAATTTCACTTAATTCTAATAGTTTGTAGATGCTTGTGGGTTTTCTACATACACAATAATATTGTCAGCAAATAATTACAATTTTATTTCTCCTATTCTGATTATTACCCATCTTTAATTAGAGCCATCTATTTGCTGAAGAAGTATGTTTATAGAGGTGACCTACTATTTCTGTTGGGATTTGTTGTTCATACCTCCTTCCACCACGTTCATATTCCTTTTGCTCTGGAACTATATATACTCCTTCTTCTGTTCTCTGCATTCCAAGGGTCAGTGTAGCTCCCAGTAAATTTCTTTAGACTCTGCTACTATCTGGTGACCTCAGCTTTCCTTTTATCAATACCACTCTCTTTTCCTAGAAATGTATGTGATAAACAAAAGTGGGAAGTCAACATGGCTTCTTGTTCAACTCAGTCTTTTCTGTAGTATGGAACTAAGTCTCTACTAGGAACACTCTCCATTTCTCTGGTGGCCCACCTATGCCCTTAGATTTCTTAGTGCCAACAAGAGTACACTTTCAAGACTGACTTTTTTTTTTTACCTAAAACAAACAGGCCTAACATTTGGTAAGGATGCTAATTATGGTGTAGGGTGCTAATTATGGTATATTATGGTTATTTCCGTGATAATGGACCTTCTTCTTAATGTTGTTTCATTCTTTTTGTTTTTGTCACTGGGTTTTGAAGGATGAGAATAAAGTTAAAATGCCTTTATTACATCATCTGCAACCAGATGTCGCCTTTCACATTTCCCCCCCTTCACATTTAAAAAAACTAAAATTTATAGTTCTTTATTATAAACATTATACATGGTCATTGTAGAAAGTATAGAAAATAAATGGAAATACACAGAAGAATCGTTAAGAATAGAATAGTACGGACTTATTTGCTTGAGGCAAGAGCAGCAGAGACTTTGGTATAACTGCAAGACAAGAGGTGTTAATGGACAAAAGAATCCCTTAGAGAGCCAGACTGTGCCAAAATATACAGCCCTCAAAGGGGAATTTAGTTAGACAAATCCACAGGACAAGCCGAGTGTGCAAACATAAACAGCCCTCAGAGGGGAGATCTGGTCAGGCAAACCCAGACAAGGCCCTGCAGGAAAGCAGAGGCTACAGAAAAGGCACAATGTGCAAACAGCACCACTCAGAGGGGAGGCATAAAGAGGGTGGAATCCCAGGCATTAGAGGTGCTGGAAGGCTTATTAAGTTACATTTCATTCCCTGGGGCTAATGCTGAATCATTCCCAGTTAAAGATTCAGTGAATGCATTTTGCTAAATGGCTCCGAGGGGGCATGGCTTCCCCAGAGAAGACAGAGCTATTATTGTTGGAAGGGATCTCAGGGAGAGTCTAGGCCAATACCTCCCAAAGCATGGTCCGCAGGCTACAGCTGGCACAGGAAGTTATTTTAATGGTACAGAGATTTTCTTTTTACTTTAATAGTTATATTTATTTTAATTTGTGTTAGAAAAAATTATAACTAACACAATGAAACCACAATTTCACAGATATCCTCATTTATCATAAGGCTAAATTTGGTGGTATTGTTAGACCTGGACTAATTTAAAGAAAATTATTAAGCAAATAAAGTACAGGGTCGGGCAGGTATTGCAAAAATCAAGGTTCAGGAATTCTGTTCTAGGGCAACCCTCTCACCTCAACTATGAGAAAACTAAGCCAGAGAAGAGACATGATCCACCCAAGGCAGAAGCAAGACAAAGGCAAGTCTCTTAGACTTCCTAGAGCAGTGTGCTTTCTTATACAACTAACAAGGTTTCCTAGTTAATTTGACAAATTTCAAAATTGGAAGAGTTTGTAGGTATTCAACTTACCCTTCTGGCTACTATTTATCTTCATGATACATGTATAATTGTAAATAAATTCTGTCTCTACATAGTCATTCACTGAATAAACATTACAAGGCATTGTGGGGAGCGATGTAAGGAATACTGAGATAAGATGGTGGGGTCCCAGACCACAGTAAACTTACAATTTTATGAGGAATTAGATGTTTAAGTACAAATAATTATTTAAGAGACAATAAAGTAAGAGTAAATACAGTAATAAAAGAAAAGAATTGTAGAAGAACAGAGGAAGAAGCAATTCTTTCCAGGTAGAGTCTGAGTGATTTCATGAAGTAGGTGCTGGGATGAATGAGTAGGATTTCAATGTGCAAAATGAAGGAGAGGGTCTCAAAGAGATACACCTATTTGTACACTTATATTTATGGCATTATTCACAACAGCTAACATGTGGAGGCAACCCAAGTGTGCATCGACAAATGAATGGATAAACAAAATGTGATATTACTATTACTCAGCCTTAAAAAGGAAGGGAATGCGGACACATGCAACAACATGGATTTTGAGAACATCATGCTAAGTGAAACAGTTCAGTCCTAGAAAGACAAAAAAAGTGTGTGAATCCATTCATATCAAGTATTTCCAAGAAGACAAAATCACAGAGACAAAAAGTAGATGGTGTCTACCAGGGGCTGGGGGGAGGAGTGAATGGGGAGTTATTGTCTAATAGGTATAGAGTTTCCATTTCGCAAAGTAAAAAGAGTTCTACAGATGGATAATGGTGATGATAGCACACCAATTTGAATGTACTTGGTACCACTGTGAACTGTACATTTAAAAATGGTTAAGATAGTAAGTTTAATGTTTATATATTTTACCACAATAAAAAAAATTGGAGAAAAAAAGGAAGGAAGGAAGAAAATTCTAGGCTCAAGTAAACAGCAGGAACAAGATTGAGAAGTACTTGAATATGAGGTGAATTTGGATAATGCTGAATGGTCTCATCTGGCTGGAGGTCTATGTAGAGGAAGTGGTGCGTAGCATGTTCTGAGAGGTAAAACTTTAAGGGCAGGGGAGTCTGAATCTTGGCAGACATTGGAAGCAGTGACAAGAAATTTGAATTTTACTCTCTAGACGATGACAAAAGGTAAATGAGACTGAGGAGTCACGTATTGCCATAGTGACCATGCCATGCCTGTATTTAATACTAGGAGTACTCAAATTTCCTAAACCTTTGATGAGTTTTGAGAAGGAAAGAACACTAATGAGCCAGACCGTGATGCCAGATTGTACTGTAAAAAGAAACAGGGACTAGAGGACCAGCAAGACAGAGATGCAGTTGGCTGTCCACCTGCAATAAAGGAATCTCAAAGAGGATGAAAAGCGACTCCTCAACCAGCATAGGAAGAGCCACAGAGAGAAAAGAGAAAAATAAAATAGCAATCATTGGTGGGGACAATCTAGTTCCTCTTTCCTTTTTTCTTTTTTAAGATTTTATTATTATTTTTTTATTTGAGAGTGAGAGAGAAAGAGCACGAGAGTGGGTTGAGGGGCAGAGGGAGAAGACTCTGTGCCAAGCAGGGAGCCCAATGCAGACTCGATCCCGGGACTCCAGGATCATGACCTGAGTTGAAGGCAGACTTTTAACAGACTTTTAACCAGGCGCCCTAGTTCCTCTTTCCTATTGTGACACTGGGGAGGCTTCAGCAACCTACACCCTTGGAAAAGAAGGAAGGCTGATGACTTCCCGTGATCTGAGGATCCAGAGATGAGAGTTGAAAATAGAGCTTCAGCAATGGGATGCCAAGGCTAGAAGTGGTGGCGAGAAGGGTGGTAGAAAGATCTGGGGCAGACCAAGAGAATTTACCTGGCCATTGCCAACGGTTGAGATATGCTATGTGCAAAGTGTAAGCTTGGGCAAGAAGCGAGCCCTTTACTTCAATAAAGATGCATGTCCAAGCATGTAGTTGATCCTTGAGGATCTGCAAGACTGAAAACACAGGGAAGGGCCACCCAAAGTCCCACATGTCCACAGGGAAAGGAATAACGCTTCATTAATAGGTAGAAAGAACAGATAATACAAATTGAGTGCACTCAAAGAATAAGCATCTACTGCAATTAATTAATATGTGTGAACATTGGTCTCTCTTCTCACAGAAAACTTTGTAATAAGATTTCTGGTACTATCTTTTCAATATTCTCTCCCAGAGTGCCAAGAATATGTTTTCTTAAAATAGTTCATATAATCAAGTACCTGTGGAATTCATGTGACAGATGTTTTGAATCAGGTGTAATGTTAATAATGAAAACAAGTGTGTGTTTAAGCATGTCATATGAACTGTGGGTTGGGAACAATGGTGAGACTAACGGCAAAATATCAGAAATTCTAAAAATAATTGATATCTTCCTTTGGGATCCAGTTTAATTCAAGCAATATTTATTGATGTATTTCTGCAGGCAGAACCATTTAGTGTCTCCTCAGAGAAACAAACAGGAGAATCAGGGCCTTTCTTGACCCCTGGAGACCTTGCAGTCTAGTAGTTGGTAGACATCTCTTTATAGGCAAACTAAGATACACGTTATAAGGAAAGCTCATCTAGGGTGTCTTGGTGGTTCAAAGAAGTGGTTCACACTTCTCATAGCTCATTAAGTCTAAGATGCTGTCAGCTGAATGACACACCATTAGTTTATGCATCACTAAGAAAAAAGAACTCTGAGAGAAAACTATGGCATGTCACTGATGGCAAGAGGCATCCTTTTTCCAGAGATGTTAAAAACATAAAAAAAAAAAAAAGCCATCTTAGAATTGACGAAATGTGGTAATTAAAGAATTTTGACAGGTTGAAATAAGAGAAAAAGCCCACCACACAGGGGTCCTTCTGCTTTTTATATACTATGTACTTTCTTTGATCATGCACATGACTTCAATCACTGCCTCTAAGATAACTCATAAATCTTCATTTCCTGCCAGAATTTCTCCCCTTAAATGCAGACCTTTATGTCCAACTTTATTTCACTCGTTTATTTTACACTTATGCCGTAACTGTCATGTGCCCAGCAGTATTCTGTTTTGTGTTAAGTGTCATAAAAATGCTATGAATAAGTATTATTATTATTACTACTACTACTATTATTATTATTCCCATTATACATAGAGATTAAGTGACTTGCCCAAGTCATAGAGCTAGTGAGTGACAGAACAAGAAAAGATGGGCATGAGAGACATTGCAAATCACAGGACTTGAATCTCGGGTACTTGTCAGCTGAATGGGGATGGAAGCTGAGAGAGATAAGGTTTTCAAAGGGAAACGACAGGACGAATCATTGCCTTAGCTCAGGCTTCTATAACAAAATACCACATGCTAAATACCACTGGCTTAAACAACAGAAATTTATTTCTCACAGTTCTAGAGGCTGAGAAGTCCAAGTGCCAGTAGCTTCGGTCCTGCTGAGAGCCCTCTTGCTCACTTGCAGATGGCCACCTTCTCACTGTGTTTTCACATGGTGGAGAAAGAATGAGCTCTGGTCTCGCTTCTTCTTCTTGTAAGGACACTTACCCCATTGGGGGCCCCACCCTCATGACCCCATCTAAACCCAACCACTTCCCAAAGACCCTACCTCCAAATACCATCACATTAGGGGTTAAGGCTTCAACATGTGAATTTGAGGGAGACACAAGCCTTCAGTCTGTAACAATCACCAATAAGGAAAAGGGAGTCAATAAGAAAATTTCCTTTGGGAGGAAAATATTTAAACTTAGACAAGTTGAGTTTTTAAATGCTGCAAGAAATGCAGGCACAGATATCCTCTGCTCAGTTAGAAACACTAGTGTGTAGATTTGGGCAGATATCAAGCCAAGGATATTGATCTGGTAGTCAGGTGCAGAGCACCACTGTGGCAGTGGATGATATTCTGAGGAAGATATCTGGTAGAAGCAAGCTAAGGACAACTGGAGAAAAACCCATGTCCAAGAGAGAGATAGAAGGCTCAGCCTGAGGTAGGAAGAGTTCACACCACGGAGGGTCACAGAAGGTGAAGAAGAGAGTTTCAAGAAGGAGGAAGTTGTTGGTCAATGTTAAATTGCTACTGTTAGCAATTCTGCATCTGGATCTCTACAAATGAACATCTCCAGTGCTGAGTATTGAGGTACGAAGCAGGAGCCATGAAACCGCGCACAGATATCGGAAGATAAACGGAAGGGGGAGGGAGCCGCCGTGTTCGGGCGCCGGGAAGCGGTAGCCACTTGCACGGGAGAGCGGGCGGGGCTCGAGGACGGCACCCGCAAAACAGCAGACTGAGACCGTGAGCTGGGTGCGCGCCACCAGGCATCTCGCGGAACACCGGAATCCCGGTGCGCTCACTGGATCCAGACTGAGACCTGAGCCCAGACGCGTGGGCGGCTGGCGGCTGGAGGTGTTAGAAACACAAAGGACAGAGACTCGCCGGCCCTGAAGTGAGGGCTGGGACGCCGGGTGTGGGGCGCACATCCCCGGACGCTGCAGGGTTGAGCAGCACCAACAGAAACAGAGTTAAAGTGGCCAGAACATCAGTGGAGAACGGGCGCAATCCTCTGTTCTGTGACAGAGGCTGAGATCGCCACTGCTGTCTGACTCTCAGAGAGGCACAGCAAACTGCCAGGGAAAGCCGCCAGAGAACAAAAGCCTGGAAATACCGGCTCACAGCGACCCATCCCCATCCCCCCGCAGGGGACACCCAAACAGGGTTGACTTGAGACGGCAGGCCCTCCCCCAGAAGGCAGGCTGAAAAATCAAGAAGCCCACATCCCTAAGGTGCCTATAAAACAAGTGTGCACTGCCTGGGTTCTGGTCAATAATTTGGGCTCTGCACAACCCCTCAACCTCTCCTCATCAGAATGACGAGAAGGAGAAATCCCCCCCAGCAAAGAAAAGACAATAAGTCTGTGGCCTCTGCCACAGAACTAATGGATATGGATATAACCAAATTATCAGAAATGGAGTTCAGAGTAACAATGGTCAAGATGATGTGTAGACTTGAAAAAAGTATTAACGAAAATATTAATGAGAATATAGAATCTCTAAGGGCAGAAATGAGAGCAAATCTGGCAGAAATTAAAAATTCTATGAATCAAATGCAGTCAAAACTAGAGGCTCTGAAGGCCAGAGTAAATGAGGCAGAAGAAAGTATCAGTGAATTGGAGAATGGGTTAGTAGAAGAGAAAGCTAAAATAGAAACTTGGCTCAAAAAAATCCAATCTCAAGAATGTAGGTTACGGGAGATTACTGACTCAATGAAACGTTTCAATATCAGAATCATCAGCATCCCCAAGGGGGTGGAGAAAAACAGAGGTCTAGAAGAGATATTTGAACAAATTGTAGCTGAAAACTTCCCTAATCTAGCAAAGGAAACAAGCATTCGTGTCCAAGAGGCAGAGAGGACCCCTCCCAAGCTCAACCACGACAAACCTATGCCTCGTCACGTCATAGTGCAAATCGCAAATATTAGATCCAAGGATACAGTATTGAAAGTGGCCAGGGCAAAAAGAAATTTCTCGACGCGCAAAGGTATCAGAATTACGTCAGACCTGTCTACACAGACCTGGAATGAGAGAAAGGGTGGGGGTATTTAAAGCTCTTCAGAGAAAAAACAGCCAAGGATCCTTTATCCAGCAAGGCTGTCATTAGAATCTGATGGAGAGATAAAGACCTTCCAGAATCACCAGGCATTGACCACTCGTAACCACAAACCAGCCCTACAGGAGATAAAGGGGGTTCTATAAAAGTAAAAAGGCTCCAAGAGTGAGTGATACAGAACAGAAAGTCACAATCTATAGAAACAAAGACTTTACAGGCAACATGACATCATTAAAACATATTCTCTAATTATCACTCAATGTAAATGTCCTAAATGCTCCCATAAAGCGCCACACAGGTTGCAGATTGGATAAAAGACATGAATCCATCTATTTCTGACGTTCACAAGAGACTCATTTTGAACCTAAAGATCATCCAGGCTGTGAAAGTAAAGGGATGGAATACCATCTTTCACGCCAATGGACCTCAAAAGAAAGCTGGGTTAGCAATTCTCATATCAGACAGATTGGATTTTAAATCAAAGACTATAGTAGGAACAAGAAGGGCATATATTATTTCTTAAAGGATGTATCCAACAAATGGATATGACAATTATAAATATCTATGCCCCCAACAGGGGAGCAGCAAGATACACAAGCCAACTCTTAACCAGAATAAAGAGACATAGAGATAAAAATACGTTAATAGTAGGGGACCTCAACACTCCACTATCAGCAATAGATAGATCACCTAAGCAGAAAGTCAACAAAGAAAAAAGAGCTTTGAATGCCATACTAGATGAGTTGGACCTCATAGATATATATAGAATACTACACCCCAGAACCAAAGAATACTCATTCTATTCTAATGCCCATGGAACATTCTCAAGAATAGACCATGTTCTGGGTCACAAAACAGGTCTCAACCGATACCAAAGACTGAAATTATTCCCTGCATATTCTCAGACTACAACGCTTTGAAATTGGAACTCGACCACAAGGAAAAATTTGGAAGAACTCAAACACTTGAGACTAAGAACCATCCTGTCTAGGAATGACTCGATCCACGGAAATCAAAAATCAATTTAAACAATTTATGGAGACCAACGAGAATGAAAACACAACAGTCCAAAACCTATGGGACACTGCACAGGCAGTCCTAAGGGGAAAATACATAGCCATTCAAGCCTCACTCAAAAGAATAGAAAAATCTAAAATGCAGTTTTTATATTCTCACCTCAAGAACCTGGAACAGCAGCAGAGGAACAGGTCTAATCCATGCACGAGGAAGCAGCTGACCAAGATTAGAGCAGAGATCGATGAATTAGAAACCAGGAGCACAGTAGAGCAGATCAGCAGAACTAGAAGCTGGTTCTTTGAGAGAATCAATAAAATTGACAGACCACTGGCAAGACTTATCCAAAAGAATAGAGAAAGGACCCAAATTAATAAAATTATGAATGAAAAGGGAGAGGTCACAACCAACACACATGAAATTGGAAGGATATTAGAAACTTTTATCAACAGCTTATACAATAAATTAAGCAATCTGGAAGAGATGGAGGCCTTCCTGGAAACCTATAAACTACCAAGACTGAAACAGGAAGAAATTGATTTTTTAAACAGACCAATTAATTATGAAGAGATTGAAACAGTGATTAAAAACCTTCCAAAAAATAAAACGCCAGGGCCTGATGGATTTCCTGGGGAATTCTACCAAACATTCAAACAAGAAATAATACCTATTCTCCTAAAGCTATTTCAAAAAATAGAAACAGAAGGAAAGCTACCAAACTCATTCTATGAGGCCAATATTACCTTGATCCCCAAACCAGGCAAAGACCCCATCAAAAAGGAGAATTACAGACCGATTTCCCTAATGAATATGGATGCCAAAATTCTCAATAAGATCCTTGCTAATAGAACCCAACAGTACATTAAAAGGATTATCCATCATGACCAAGTGGGATTCATCCCTGGGATGCAAGGGTGGTTCAACATTCTCAAATCTATCAGTGTGATAGATTTTATCAACAAGAAAAAAGCCAAAAATCATATGATCCTCTCAATAGATGCAGAAAAAGCATTTGACAAAATACAGCATCCTTTCCTGATTAAAACCCTTCAGAGTGTAGGGATAGAGGGTACATTCCTCAATCTCATAAAAACCATCTATGAAAAGCCTACGGCAAATATCGTTCTCAATGGGGAAAAGCTGGAAGTCTTTCCCTTAAGATCAGGAACATGACAAGGATGCCCACTCTCGCCATTATATTCAACATAGTACTAGAAGTCCTTGCAACAGCAATCAGACAACAAAAAGGGATAAAAGGTATGCAAATCGGCAAAGAAGAAGTCAAACTGTCTCTCTTCACAGATGACATGATACTCTATATGGAAAACCCAAAAGAATCCAATCCCAAACTACTAGAAGTTATAGAGCAATTCAGTAATGTGGTGGGATACAAAATCAATGCTCAGAAATCAGATGCATTTCTATACACGAACAATGAGACTGAAGAAAGAGAAATTAGGGAATCCATCCCATTTACAATAGCACCAAATATCATACGTTATCTTGGAATTAACCAGAGACGTAAAGGACCTATATTCTAGAAACTACAAATCACTCTTGAAAGACATTGAAGAAGACACCAAAAGATGGAAAAATATTCCATGCTCATGGATCGGAAGAATTAACATAGTGAAAATGTCCATGCTACCCAGAGCAATCTACACTTTCAATGCTATCCCGATCAAAATACCGAGGACATTTTTCAAAGAACTGGAACAAACAGCCCTTAAATTTGTGTGGAACCAGAAAAGGCCCCGAATCTCCAAGGAATTGTTGAGAAGGAAAAACAAAGGTGGGGGCATCACGTTGCAGGACTTCAAGCTGTACTACAAAGCTGTGATCACAAAGACAGCATGGTACTGGCACAAAAACAGACACATAGACCAATGGAACAGAATAGAGAACCCAGTAATGGACCCTCGGCTCTTTGGGCAACTAATCTTTGATAAAGCAGGAAAAAACATCCGGTGGAAAAAAGACAGTCTCTTCAATAAATGGTGCTGGGAATATTGGACATGCAAAAGAATGAAACTTGACCACTCTCTCACACCATACACAAAGATAAACTCTAAATGGATGAAAGACCTCGATGTGAGACAGGAATCCATCAAAATCCTAGAGAAGAGCATAGGTAGCAACCTCTACGACATCAGCCACAGCAACCTTTTTCATGACACATCTCCAAAGGCAAGAGAAACAAAAGAAAATATGAACTTGTGGGACTTCATCAAGATAAAAAGCTTCTGTATAGCCAAGGAAACAGTCAAAAAAACTAAGAGGCAGCCCACAGAATGGGAGAATATATTTGCAAATGATGCTACAGATAAAAGACTGGTATCCAAGATCTACAAAGAACTTCTCAAACTCAATACATGAGAAACAAATAAACAAATCATAAAATGGGAAGAAGATATGAACAGACACTTTTCCAATGAAGATATACAAATGGCTAACAGACACATGAAAAAATGTTCAAAATCATTAGCCATCAAGGAAATTCAAATCAAAACCACCCTAAGATACCACCTTATGCCAGTTAGAATGGCAAAAATAGACAAGACGGAAACAATTGTTGGAGAGGATGTGGAGAAAGGGGATCCCTCCTACATTGTTGGTGGGAATGCAAGTTGGTACAGCCACTCTGGAAAACAGTGTAGAGGTCCCTTAAAAAGTTAAAAATTGAACTACCGTATGATCCAGCCATTGCACTACTGGGTATTTACCCCAAAGATACAGACGTAGTGAAGAGAAGGGCCATATGCACCCCAATGTTCATAGCAGCATTGTCCACAATAGCTAAATCATGGAAGGAGCCGAGATGCCCTTCAACAGATGACTGGATTAAGAAGATGTGGTCCATATATACAATGGAATATTACTCAGCTATCAAAAAGAACGATTTCTCAACATTTGCTGTAACATGGACGGCACTGGAGGAGATAATGCTAAGGGAAATAAGTCAAGCAGAGAAAGACAATTATCATATGGTTTCTCTCATCTATGGAACATAAGAACTAGGAAGATCGGTAGGAGAAGAAAGGAATAAGGAAAGGGGTGTAATCAGAAGGGGGAATGAAGTATGAAAGACTATGGACTCTGAGAAACAAAATAAGGGCTTCAAGGGGAGGGGGATGGGGGAATGGGATAGGCTGATGATGGGTAGTAAGGGCACGTATTGCATGGTGCACTGGGTATTATGAGCAACTAATGAATCATCGAAGTTTACATCAAAAACCAGGGATGTACTGTATGGTGACTAACATATAAGGAAAATAAACAAGTAGGGCGCTTCATTCTCTGCATTGAAGGGATAATAATAATAACAATATCATTATTTTGGAGTTTTGCAAAGTATCAGGAACCATTTTAAGTAGTTTATAAGTAATTGATCTTATCAAAAATTCTGTAAGGTAAAACTTTTGTTTTCCTCCTTTTATAAGATGAAAAAAATGAGGCTCAGAGTTTTAAACAACTCATCTGAGGTCTCAATGCCAGAAGTGATATAAGCAAGATTTAATCCCAAGAATTGAATTATTGATTCCAGAATCTCCACTCTAAACCAGTACACTGTCAAATAATAAAGATATTGAGAGTGCTAAAATGAAAGTTTAGGATCCTTGTGTCAGATGGCCTAAAACTTTGTAGTAAAATAGATTTGGGTTGTCTGCTTTAAGTGGTCAAAAGAAGGTAAGGTTGGGGGTCTCTACAGGAACATGGATGATTTGAGAATCTACTGTAAGAAATTCAGTAGGGAACTAGTAAGAGGTGAATCAAAAGGTCCATATCCTTCTTACCTGCCACAGTGAGAGAGATATGAATATTACAGTAAGATTACTGTGCTTATTTTTCTTGACCCTTCCAAGATGTATCCAGATGTGGAAGTACTGGATTGTAGAATTAAGGGTGGGGGAATGGGCCTAATTTTCAGCTTCTCAGTGTGCTGAATGGGATTCCTACAGTGGTATGCCTATGGCACTGTTCAAAGGAGCTCTTGTTAAAAACTATAAGGATACATCTCTGACTCTCTGAAATTATACAGGAAGATACTGGAGAAAGGACTTTGTCCACTCCTTGTCAACACTATATTATTTGTTGACATTCATTTACTGAGTCAGAGAATCAAGATTACAGCCCATGTTTTATAAGAGCTATTAGATGTGAGCAATGTATCCTTTTCCTCTGTGACCTTAATGCTTGTCTTCTTATGAAATCTGTAACTTTCATTAGATCATAGTTATTTGTGGACATTTTTTGTCCACCTGTGAGACCATCGGCTTTGGAAGGCAAGGACTATGTGTTGTCCATATCTGTTTTTCCAGTGCCTGGATTCTCCTCAGTGTGTAATATGTCTTTATATTGAATTATTGTGGGGGATAAAGACCTCTTGTCCAACTTTTTGGAAATTATGTCTAGTTCAAATAATTCTGAATTTAAATGAATTCTTGGACATGGACAAGTCATTTTCAATATCCTCACTATAGTTTTTTTTTAAGTGATTTGTGGAGACAATTGCAATGTTTCAATAAATATAATGCTTCTGTGTGGTTTAGAATCTGACATATGCACCACATTTCAGGGGAGTAGAGTTCAACTTTGAAAAATTAAAATTTAATAAGCAAACCTTAATGTAGTGGCATAAAGATACTCTAATGTTCAAGCCTTTTTAATTATAGTTGAAAAGTAAAAACCTGGGGCGCCTGGGTGGCACAGCGGTTAAGCGTCTGCCTTCAGCTCAGGGCGTGATCCCGGGGTTCTGGGATCGAGCCCCACATCAGGCTCCACCGCTATGAGCCTGCTTCTTCCTTTCCCACTCCCCCTGCTTGTGTTCCCTCTCTCGCTGGCTGTCTCTATCTCTGTTGAATAAATAAAAAATAAAAAAAAAAAACTTTAAAAAAAAAGAAAAGTAAAAACCTAATCTTTCCAACTACAATGATTCTAAACATTTATTCCATACTAAATCATTACATTAAAACCCTGTTTTTAAATTTATATGATGGGAATTAATGAAACATTCTCTATTGAGTCATCCAAATCCTAAATAAGAATTATTTCTAAGAGAACAGCTATTTCTCTTCATCACATTGTTCTTGCTTCTCCTTTATAATTTGATACAGTTTATATTATAGTTCTCAAGTCTATACAGCCTTAAATTTAATTATCCTGATATTTCCTTTTTACATCTAGAATCCAATTATATCATGGTGGATGCATTTGAAATGGCTGTGCATTTCAAACTTGCTGTTCCTAACTGGATTATAAGTCTTAATGTGCAATGGTTTAGTTGCTTTTGTTTACTTAATTTTCTTGCTGTTTAACTTTCCCTCTATCTTGCAAACTGTATTTTCAGAGAGCAAACATTATCTATTTAAGTTATTTATGTGCTTTTGAAGGAGTTTATGTTTTATGTCTTTGGTTTACTGCTTCAAGATCCTTTGGACTCTTTTTTATTCATGTAGTCTATTTTTTTAATGTTTCCTTTGCTCTCTTCATATGCTCTTGATTTGCTCAAAAATGTGTTTAAGACACACTTGTAAATGATTTTAGAGAATGGTCAAGCCAACCATAATTACATTTGGCCCACTACATCTTCATGGTCCAGTAATTGTCAAGGTCACAAGCCCTTTGCCACATGGGCCAGTTAATGTCGCACTGCTTTACAGAGCACAGACCTTGTTCATGACCTTATTCAAAATTCACACAAATATATGTTTTTACACACAAGAGAAACTAGGATAAAACATGTATGCATAAATCCAAATCCAGCCGCACTACTAAAAGAACAGTTTAATGTATGTGCTCTGTCATTGATGGCCTTCTTCAACTAACACATGTTTTCATTACTCAACAAAATATTACTGACTTTTTCCTATGTTCCATGTGCTCTTTTAGTTATCGGAGACACATAGCAAACAAAAGAGACTATTCCAGCCCTCATGCAATTTTCATTATTATAGACCCCCAGCCCAAACATAGATAATTAACATAGCTAAGTAAGATATATAATATGTTGAATGGAGATAATGCCCAGGATTTTTTAAAAAGCAATAGGAAGTATCAGAGAGAAAGGTAAAGTTTTAAATAGAGTGGCATCTCTGCAATATCTATTGGGCACCTGCTCTATTCTACGTATATGGTCAAAAGGCAAACACAATTCTTGCCTTCGGGGAGCTCACACTCCTACAGGTAAGACAGATATTGAACAATTACCAGTCTGATGAGTGATCTTAAAAGGGGAGAGTAGAGTACAACCAGGTATTACAAGATGTCAAACTGAGGGTCAGGGAAAATCTCCTTGAAGAAGTGCCATTTAAATGAGACCTATTGGATGAAGAGTTAGCGAGGTGAAAATAAGGAAGCCCAGTCAAATTTATAGATTTCAGGGGGCCCTTGACATAGCTCTTCCCAAATTTGCCATTTATAGGAAAATTAAGCCCCAAAAAGATAAAATTACTTACCCAAGTTACACAATGAATTAGGGATAGGGTTAGGACTAGAACCCAGAACTCCCAGGATGAATGCTTTACAGGAAAGGGATTTTCATCTGTTTTTTTTTCACTACCATATTTTTAGTGCTTAGAACAGTAAATATTTGTTGAATCAAAGATTGATTAACTTGTCTGATTGGCTTGTCAGTGGTTTTTTTCCTCCCACTCCATAAAAACCCTCATACATAATACTGTATGATGCCAAAAGGACTGTGATATGTGAAGTAAAAGAGACACATTCCCTGTCCTCCAGTAGCTTGTCACATTAGACCAGCAGGTCTCAAACTTTTTGGTCTCAGGTCCCCTGTGCACTCTTAAAAAGTATTGAAGAACACAAAGATGTGTGGGAGATATATATGTGTGTGTGTATATATATATATATATATATATCAATCTTTACCTTATAGAAATTAAAAGTGAGAAAAAATTTAAACATGTATTTATTCATTCAAAAATAACAATAAATCACATTATATGCTAACATAAATAACACTTCTTATGAAAATAGTTATATTTTCCAAAACAAAAAAGTAGTTAGTGAGAAGAATGGCACTGATTTTTATATTTTTGCAAATCTCTTTGTGTCTGGTTTAACAGAAGCCAGCCAAATTTTCATCTACTCCTGCATTCAATTTGTTGCAATATGTTGTTTTGGTACTGTATGAGAAAAATCTGTACTTATACAAACATGTAGCTGGGGAAAAGCGAAGGGTATTCAATAGCCTTTTCAAATAATTCAGATATTCCTTTTTGATACTACACCAAAACTCAGTTAGTAGTAGTGATTTTTCAAAGGTTAATTGCAATGTGGAATCCAAAACTCTACCAATGAACTTTTCATACTGTGGCACATTAAATCCAGGGTCTGCGTTCTAATTTGAATGGATCTTTTACTCATGCATGATTTTGTAGCATCATTCACTGGTCATCTGGAAAATATTGGCTCACTAAGCTATATGAATCATCCAAATGTTATATAATTTCATTATACAATATTTAAAAATCACCTTGTCAATATCACTAGCAATCTCATGAGAAAAGTCATTTATTATTGAGAAGCTGTCAGGCTCACAGGGGTAGATCCAAGTTTTCCAAAATTCTCATTTTTCACTTGAAGGTTTAAATTTTTATTATTGGCAACAAATTCTGTCATTTTCCTTGAAGTGACAGCCTCACTTCATTTTGGAGAAAATGTCTGCCAAAGAATCCAAGTCCAAATAATCATGGTTTGTCTGTTAGTCATTCACTCAAGCAAAAGTTAATGTTCTAAGGAAAAAGCAGTTAATGTTCTAAGGAAAAAGCAGTGATCACTCAATCACATAAGTGCTTCTCCTTGAGATAATCATTATACTTCGGTATGCACTAGACGTGCTTTATGCATGCTTCGCATTTTGTCACATGGAATATTAAAAAGATATGTATTCGAGGGTCCAGAACTAATCAATACTTTCTTCTTTACTCCTTCCTCAAGAACATCTTAAGGGGAACTGATTTAGTTGTTGCTGTTGTTTACTGCAAGTGTGTGGTAGTGCTGAGAAGCTGAAGGAGGCAGATGGGTGGGAGACAGAGAAGGAAAGACAAGGAAGGTGGAGGGCAAGAGTGCAGATGGGAAATATGGGGACAGAGAGAGCCAGGAACCAAGGAAAGAAATACAGAGGTGACAAGAAAGAGGTGGGTGGAAGAGTTGCCGACATAGAATGCCATCTCCTCTAATAACACGAGTAAAATATTACAAAATAGGATCACACAAACAGCTTTCTTAACATGCCCTTTAAGGAAGGGTAGGCATCACGCCTTCACTTAGCAGACTGTTAAATATTATGGAGCTTATCTTTTAATAAGATGGTTCGACAAGAAAGGACCAGAAACATTTCAGTCTCTCCACCACTTTCCTGAGCCTAATATTAAGCAGTCACCTATTTCTTTCCCCATGTAATGAGTCAGTAATGCTGGAGAATGGTATGCTGGCTCTCTATTTAGTGCTGCTACCACAGAGCCAGTCTATGTCACTGGCCAACTGTGGCCAATTTAGACAAGATATTTTGAAGCAGAGTACTTGACAGTACATACAGAATCATCTGCTGTGGCCCTACCAATGTCTTCACTATCCCCACAAATAGGCATGCTCACTGTATTCACTTGCATTCCTCAAGAGTCTGCTCGAGCTTTTCACTTTTTCAATTAAGCTAAACCAAGCAGTTCTCTAGAGATAAATATATGTCCTTTATTAGGAAACACTAATGCAAGATCAGAAGTCATCGTAATTAAGGTCAATTGTTCTCAATCTTGGCTACACATTTAAGATCACCTGGGGAGCTTTTAAAACTTCCAATTCCCAGACAACATTCTAGACCAATTAAATCAGAGTTTTGGAGGCTAGGACTCATTTATCAGTATATTTTAAAGCTCCCCAGATGATTCCATTGTTTAGCCAAAGTTCAGAACCATTGACCTGAGCCTTCCTAATGAGATATATTGGGGGACACTACAGAGACCCAGTGAATTAATAATCTGCCTTATTTGCTCTCAGCTGCTCCAAGAAATTAATGTGAAATAGTAATAAATACATTTCAAAACCTATTGGTAATATTAGGTAAACCAAGCTTCAGAAAAGTTCATGACTGTCAGGACCCATAGAAAGATGAAGAAAGCCCAGTGGAGGAGAAGACTGATAAAGATGCTTGACTTTGAGACAGTATTCTTCCTGGCATCCCACCTACCCCCTGCTATACCTCATTTCTCTTTGCAAGCTCTTCTTCCTCTACCCCTCCTAAATATCAGTACTCTCTAGGGTTCTTCCATAGGCTTACCTCTTCTCTTATTCTGAATATACTCTATGTAAGCTTATCCATCTGCATAGCTCCAATTACCATCTGTTCATCAGTCATTCACAGATATGTCTAGCCAATTTCTCTATCCTGACTTTGAGCTTCCTACTAGAGTATACCTGATTGGATGCTTCGTAGGCATGTCTAAATGTAAACTCAACACCTCAGTTCCCCTACCCCTCTATTCCTGTGCCATAAATTTGGAAGTCCTTTTATGCCATATTTAAATGAATGGCACCACCATTGCCTGAGCTAGGAACCTTGACTTATCCCTTCACCTCACTCCCTAAGTCTCCTTAATTTGTCTTGGCTCTTCTGTTGTGCTTCTCTTCAATGTACTTTCTATACTACAGCCAACAAGATTTTCTAAAACACAATGTCTATTAACACCTGCTAAAAACAGACAAAGAAACAAACAAAAAACACCTTTAACCCATTACTTCTGGAATGAAATTCAGATTAAAATGATGTAGACTCCCACATGATTTGGTCTCTACCCACATCTCCAGCCCTATCTCCTGCCAAATTGAATTTCTTTTAGTTTCTTAAATGTGGTTTATTTCTTTTTCATCTCTGGGTAAACTCTATTGTGTTCATTGCTGCAATCCTAGTGTCTCCCCACAGTACCTGGTACAGAGTAAGCACCCGAGGAGCTGTTGGGGTGTGTGTGTGTGTGTGTGTGTGTGTGTGTGTGTGTGTGCGTGTGCGTGTGTGTGCATGCATGACAGACTGAATATGTTTTCAGGCACTTAAAGCCTTAGATGTTCTCCTTTCTTATAATGTGCTAATTCACCAGCACTAATCTATTGATTCAGAATAATAATTCTTCTCTTACCTTACCTGACTCTGTTTTTCTTGGCCCTGAACTAGCAAACCTGATTCTCTGGCCTCTTATGCTATTGACCTCGCTTCTTGATGTTTTACCACTAACCCTGACCTGCTCCTTTCTTCCCCCTCTCTGATAACCAGTTTTGTGTCCACTTAATTCTGCCTTAATAGTTCAGTAGCAAGGGCAGTAATATTTGCTGTTCACATCAGAGACACTCTCTCTTCCCAGCATCACCTCAATGGCCTCTACCAGACCTGCTTCTTCAACAGTTTTCTTTGGGTTCTCTACTCACCCAAAATAAAGCTAAAGAAATAGTTATGTCTGAAATAATTTTCTTTTTTTTTTAAGATTTTATTTATTTATTTGTCAAAGAGAGAGAGAGCAGCTGCAGGAAGAGGGAGAAGCAGCCTCCCACTGAGCAAGGAGCCCAATGCAGGGCTTGATCCCAGGACCCTGGGATCATGACCTGAGCTGAAGGCAGATGCTTAACTGACTGAGCCACCCAGGGACCCCTGAAATAATTTTCTAATGATAAACTGAGACTATCCATTCAGGTTTCCTTTGGCTTTGATTCTCATTGAGCCTTTGCTTTTGTAACAAATGGGACTTTTCTGTTGTCCATTTCAGCTGAGGCCCCGAAGCTAAGGTCAATGGGTACAAAGTGCCACACGTCTTAAAGAGAGGTTAGAGTTAGATCATCCATGCAGGATCTCCTACAGGGTGGTCCCAAACCAGTTCTGGACCCAAACCAGATGGGACCTATTGCCCATTTCTTGTCTACACGTAAGAGAGGCTAGAAAGCTGATGAGAGAGAAGATTATGTCTATGTCTGAAGAGAGATTTGTCAGCCTAGGAATAGGGACAGGAAGAAGTTTCTTTCTTTCTACTCCAAGCCAAGTGAGAGGGTTCCTCAGCCCTAGAAATGTTCTAAGAAGAATATAAGGAGAGTTCTTAGGAGGACTTGACATGTGTCCCCTGTAGCTTAGCAGACACAGGTTCCAGTGCCTGGTCCTCGCCTGGAAAGGTCTAATGAAGAGGCTGGCTGGAGCTGTCCTTAACAATTGAATGAGGTGAGAGAGCTGGCCTAGAGTAGATACCACAGAAGGTAACCAAGTTTCAGCTGTCTTAAAAGAATCACATCCCAGCAGAAAGAGGCTGTGAGAGATATCTCATCAGGATAGAAGCTTAAAGGAGTTCTCAGTTGTCAACCATAAAGCCTATTGTCTGCATAAAAGAACAGTATAACATGGAGGGTTCCAGGAGGAAAGTATTAGAAGAAGCCACAGAAAATGTCCCAGAAGGGTCCATGATTTGGGCACCCCCCCCCCAGAGGGTACACCAAAGCCACATTGCAATAACATCAGTCAGTAAGGCATTTTTGCCCCCATCTCCCTTTCTTCTTCCCCTCTAGTCGTTTAGGAATTGGTAAAGAAGAGGATTAAATAAAAAACAAGCAAACAAACAAAAATGTGTATCCCCTCCCTCCACTGCAGTTTTCTGATTTATGTCAAACCTAAACTGGTCGAGATATGAATCAAATTGGATGAAAAAATGGAAGTTTTGATATAAGATTGGGCTGGACTTTTAAATACCTGAAAATGAAATGATTGATCAATATTCAAAAGCTAAGAAATAAGCTTTGAGATGACATTCAGAAATAGGAAAGTGGCTTTGAAAGGCAGTGATTTAAAAAAGTAGTGTAAAGTTGTTTTCTGTGGGTACCCCCACCAAGCTGAGCCCTTTCAATAAACCACTGCACTTGTAGTCCTAATATCTAATGGGGGGCAGGGGGGATGAAGTACCTCACTTATGAAGTAAGCTTAGGGGATAGCATGCTAACTTTTTATCAAACATACCAGAACTAATATATCCAAACAAAAGGAGTTCTCTTCAAAAAGACTCACTTCAGGAAGCTTCACTGTTCTTTTGCTGATCCTGCCTTTGCTGAAAATATCTGTGAAACATCTCTTTAGGAATTGCTTCCTGAGTTTATGGCATACTCTTTGGTGTCTTATCCATGGTTAATCTTTATCCTGTGGTGGTGGATTAGATTTTTTCAAGTAGCTAAATGTTATCTGGAGCCAGGACACATGAATAGAGTGGATAATTTAAACTGAGAAATTTCACTTGGGGTGAAAAAAAAATCCCAGATTATGACTATGGAGTGGATTTCTTCCATGACTTTTACTGGCTCAAAAGGCAATTCATTTAAATATCCAAATGGTTATGAGTCACGGCAGTCTTATTTGAAGCACCAAGTGACTGAGCTGGTGTCCAGCTTTAAGAATCAAATTGTCCTCAGTCTCTCCGTGAGACAAAACAGGTGGTACTTGTCAGGTCTTCAGAGCAGATGCTGTTCATGCCCCTCGGGATCATGGTTTGGGCCAGTTCTTCTAATTGTGATGTCCTGGCATTTAAAGCCTTCTGTCTAACCCATATTTCTGTTACTTTTTAAACTATAAATTTCTTCTTGTCCTGAAAAGCTAAGTCATTCCCCCAGCCTCCTTTTCGTCAGACAACACAACAAGCACAGTTGTTGGACACCAACAAAGATTCTGGTTAATTGCTCTCTGAGGACCAAGTGAAACTGTTTCACATCATTAGAAAAAAATGAAAATGGTCATTTTGAAATTCAGGATGACTATTAATGACCAACAAAATCAGTATGTTCTCCATCTGCATTTAAAGTCCCCACAAAAGGGTTCTGTTGGCTTTCGTTGTTCTGTCCAATTTTGAAATTTCCAGGGCCTACCAAAGTCTGCCGGACAGCTTCCTAACTCCCTCCATTCCTCAGAGTGAACAGTATTCACTGAGCTATCCCAGGCCTTCATGCTTTGCTTCAGGAAGTATCTTTCCAATTCCTCTGCTGACCCCATTGCTAGATGATCTAAGGATTTCTCCCCATCTTGAATGCCAATCAGAACCATCTCTGAAAAATCAGACCCTAATTTCATCGAAGAGTTAACTGGTGTTTGGAACCATACAGGTCTATTCAATATAAAAAACATATGTTTAAAATTGACATTTGGACCAATTTTTGCATCCATTAGATCCCAGATTTAGAAGAATTGCATGTGATTAACATTACGAAACATAAACACTGTGTTCCAGTGACTCAAAAGAAAGCCAGGAAATTTTGTATTAAGGCATTTTTATATCTTTAGAATGTCAAATGTGAGTCCCCTAAACACCTCCCCAAACCTACCTTCTATAAAGTTTCACTTTAGGCTGTTCAAGCCTCCAGTTACTATGATACTTGTTGACATCACAGCTGCTTCATTTAGTCTAGCCCATTGGCTGCAATATTTGTTGCCCGCACTGCCCTTGAATGCATCCAGCTTTATAACAGTCTCAGCCAAACACCCACGGAAAAGGGTACTAGTTGAGATCTGTGGACTCACAGAACATTGAAATTGGAAGGGACTTTAGAGATCATCCAGTTTCTATAACTGAGAATCCCGAGGCTTCAAGAAGGGGCATATGTGTTCCTAGGCCCTCGGTGAGTATGAAGACGCCAAGGGAGTATCTGCAGTAATGGAAATGGATGCAGACCCTTGGAAGAGAAAGAGCCAGGTCAGCCCTCCTCCCTGAGAATCAGTAATGCCGGCAGCCATAATGGTCAAAAGAGACAAAGGGAAGCTTTTCCAGGGTCTGCAGTCTGTTCTCTAAATCCCAGAGAATGAGAAAGCTCTTGTTCCACACTCTGAAAGGTAAGATGATAGGCTAAAATCAGACTTGGGAAGAATCTTTTGAGATCATCGTCTCCTGGTCCTTTATTCTATAAAAAAGGGAACTAAGGCCTCAAGAGGTTGTCTAATATTGTAAAGATTATTAGTGGCACAGCTGAACTAGAAATCTATTACTTCAACTTCCAATCTGATCTTCTTCCCGTTGTGCTACAAGACCTAATATTATTGAGTGCCTGTTAAGTGCCACGCACTATACTAACAATGCTTTACCCAAAATACATTATTTGATCCTCTCGACAAGCTCTTGAGATATGTACTTTTATCACCTCCATTTTTTTCAGATAACTAAAGTGAGGCAAAGACTAGTTAAGGTACATGCCCAGAATCACAAAGCAGAGGCAGGATCCACACCCATGTGGCTCAAGTCAATGAGCTTAACTATTACACATTCCCTTTAGAGGAAGCGGTGGTTCAAGACTTCTGTGTTGGCCATTTGCATTGTAAACTGTCCCCTAGGATTGGATGTGCCTTCTCTATTCCTTATAACTTTGTACCTCATAAACAATTTCGGGGAAGTATTGAAGATGTACTAGAGACTTCCAACGTATAGGAAAGAAGAGAGTTTTCTTCCCGTAAGCTCTCAAATATCTGAACTGCTCAGGCATAGAATTTAATTAGGGGTCTTCCATGTTGAAGGGGCAAATACTGCACATGGTCCTTATGAAACCTAGACAGAGTTCTGAATTAAAGATATGATAAAAAGTGGAAATATCAGGGCCTCTTGGGCCTATTCACCTAAAAATACATTTGCTTGGCTTCAGTGTCAATAGAACAAAACAGCTAGTAGTTTGAGTGCTTCCAGGTATTAATTCATTTCACTCCCATAACAACCCCTATGAGTGTAGCTCTTATGATTCCCATTTATGGGTGAGGAAAAGTGAGGCAGAGAGATAAAGTTAATTTGCTAAGGGTTACAGAATTAGGCGTTAGATAGCAGAATGGAAGTTAAAAATCAGTAGAAGGCTTTCTGTGTTGCATTTTCAATTAGGTATCCAGAAAAGTCACTGTTGCATTTCCAATTAGGTATACAGAAAAATCACTGCTGCATTTCCCATGTCACAGGTTATAGGTAAAGAAAGGCCAACTTTCTGAAACGTTGATACATATTTGAAAATGAGATGTGTAAGACTGAATTTGTTGTCTTACATTTGAAAAACTGGACCTCTTTCCCTAAAAGGGCCCTCTGTGGGGGTTTACACTATGAATATTAGTTAGTAATCAGTAATTAAATCAGTGATTTTGTCTGCATCTGCACGGAGTCTGTCAGGCCCAGAGTAAAGCAGATCATGGCAGCAGCTGGAAACTCAGGAAGCTGACGAATACCCCTGGAGGGCAGAGCTGCAGTTGGAAACACCCATTGTTCTAGATGACTAAGTAAAAGCTTTGAAATACACTGCTTCCCCATCTCCTCCTCCCCAGCTCCCATGGCACAGAAGGGCACTCTACTGTGGAGCGATTCTAGTCGTTCTTCTGTTCCCCAAAGCATAGACTTCCTACTCTTCCCACTCTCCTCTTATGGCCAGCTGGAATGGCACCCCTTTTTCAGAGTCTCTAATTCAGAGTCTCAGTCAGAAGTAACTTCCTATTTCTGTGCTCTCTCTACCTCCACATCCTTGCATTTTAGCATTAAATGCTTTTGATCTTCTATGGAAACCACTAGGATGTCTGTCTGCTCCACTGGGGTCTAAATTGTTCGAGGGCGGGGGCCAACTTTTCTACATTTGTTGTCTCTGAAGTCCACAGTACCGTGCCCAGCACAGAGCATACATTCAATTAATGTTGGGGCAGAAAGGAAAGAAGAAAATGTGTGTTGGGTGGGGGGAGAACGAGACACTAGAGAGAAGGAATGAGTGGCTGACAAATCAGGTCCTTCTCCCCAGGGCCCAGAGCCCTTCCTACAACAACATGCTCCCTGAACAGTCTGTCTGCTCACTCCCCACTCTGCTGTAGGAGGGCACCTTCCCTGGAAGGATGAGAGGTAGCATGATTCGGGGGGGTTGGGGGGAGTGGTGAGAACACAGGGATGCATCCTCTCCCACACCCGACTCTCCAAAGTCCTGCTGGAGGTTATGTATGGAATGCTGTGTACACACTGCCGGGTGGGAGGCTGGACCCCTGAAGCCAGGCAGAGTAGAGACAGTCCAGAGGGCTATGTGCTGCCTATCTAAAGCAGAAGTTACTGGAAGCTGGTCAGTGAAGTCAAGGCTTTGGACTGAGGGCTAACAAAAGAGATGTGTGCTCTCCTGAATGACCTCATGGCACTTGCCTCAGAACCCCGGGCATGGGGAAAAGGGGGGTCAGGGTTATCCACGAAAGCAGTGCTTCTCCAAGTAGAGTGCCCTGACCATATGCATCACCTGGGAATTTGTTAGAAATGCAAATTCTCGGGGCGCCTGGGTGGCACAGCGGTTAAGCGTCTGCCTTCGGCTCAGGGCGTGATCCTGGCGTTATGGGATCGAGCCCCACATCAGGCTCCTCCGCTATGAGCCTGCTTCTTCCTCTCCCACTCCCCCTGCTTGTGTTCCCTCTCTCGCTGGCTGTCTCTATCTCTGTCGAATAAATAAATAAAATCTTTTTAAAAAAATGCAAATTCTCAGGTCCATCCCAGTCTTATTCAATCAGGATCTCTGTTGGGGGGAGGGTTGCACAGGAATCTAAGTGGGTTTTTTTGGTTTTTTGTTTTTGTTTTTGTTTTTTAATAATTTTTTATTATGTTATGTTAGTCACCATACAGTACATCCCTCGTTTTTGATGTAATGTTCCGTGATTCATTACTTGCGTATAACACCCAGTGCTCCATGCGATGTGTGCCCTCCTTAAGTTTTACTAAGCCCTTCAGGTGATTCTTTATGAACTCTAAGGTTTGAGAACCACTAGAAGATTTAAAGGCCTCCAAGTGAGAGATGGAACCCTCACTTCCCTCACTTGGAGGGAACAGAAGTAAGTGTGGCTAGGTTTAGTACCTTTGAGTGGGAGAGACCACCTACCCCATGCTATCCCATCTGCACACATACACACCCTCCGTTATGTCTGTCCATGAATACAAATGAGGCAGCCAGAAAGAGACCAAACGGAGCCAGCGGGCGCCAATGTGTGTGTAGTTTCTTTACATCAGACGAAGCCCTGGCAAATGGTGAGGATCGAGGGGATCTGTGCCAGTGGTATCAGGGATGATTCTAGCCCTCTAAGTACTTCCTAACTAAAGGCAATTCTGTCTTATTACCTTTAGCAGAGGAGCAATGGGAGTGTTACCTGATTCGGGGTTTTTAAATTATAAAATGTTATAAAGAGGTTAAATTTACTCGGGAAGATCAATCTTCCTAGCTGCCCAGACTGAACTTTTCAAAGCACAAAGTCTTTTATGGCCCCCTAGTTCTTGTCCATTAAGTGCAGACTACTCACTCTCCATATAGGATCCTTCCTGATCTGGTTACAAATCTAATTTTTTAATCGTCACATTCAACGCAGTTAACTATTTGTAGCCACCTCAAGTTCATTTTTTGGAAAAAGGCACAGCAGGTCTCCATTAATTAATGAAAATGGTTACTTACACATTTGTGCTTTACCCCAGTAGCTTCTACTAACAGGGCCTAGTAACCCTGGAGCAGAAATGCAATACTTGGCTAAGTTTTTGTTAATTAATAGATGTTTGTATTTTAATTTTCAGAAGATTTAAAATTATAAGAGTAACCCATAATTATGGTAAGAAATTCAAGCTGTACATGGGGACAAAAAGGATTCCCTCTAAACAGAAGTATCAGCCGTTCACAGTTTCTCATATTAGTTTCAGGAACTTTCCATGCATATGCAATAGTATATTTAGGTGTGGCATAAGCCTTTTTAAATACCACACTCTGCAATTTGCATTTTTTTTTTTTTACCTAATTTATCTTGGACAGTTTTCTATCTCTGTGCAAATAGTTCTACCTTTAGTATTCTAAGGATATGCCAACCTTTATATAACCTTTCACTTATAGTAGACATTAAAATTGTTTATATTTTTGCTATTATAATAATGCTATAACTAACATTCTTGTATTCATTTACTCAAATATTCATCAGTATTTATTGATCTCTTTCTATATGTGACATACTGTGGGAATGGCTAAGTATACATATCTGAATAATATTCCCTGCCTTGTGGTGCTTACAATCTAGTAGCCAAAATATATAGAATAAATGAGGAAATAAATAATCACAGGTTGTGATAAGTGACGCGAGGGAAATGAAGTATGCTAATAAAAAGTTAACTGGGAACACTTACCTGCAGGGCTTTTTGAGCAGTTGATATGTAGATTGGAGCCCAAAGGTGGTAGAGCGTTCTAGGTATGGAACAGCATATGGAAAGCCCTAGATAGAAAGAAACTTAGCATTTTCAAGGAACTGAAAAGAGACTGTAGCTAATAAGTGATGGATAAGAGAGAGTAGCATGAAATAACACTGCAGAGGAAGACAGAGACCAGTCACAAAATATCTTGTAAGCCATGGTAAGAAGTGTGGGTTTTATCTGATATGTTATGGGAAGCCACTGGGAAATTGTATTCAGAGGAGTAGTATGATTAGATACAGATATAGATATTAAATATAGATAGATATAGATAGATAGATAGATAGATAGATAGATAGATAGATAGATACCAATATAGGTATAGATATAGATATATAAAAGACCACTCACATACTCTGGAGAATAGGTTCTAATGAGACAGAGTCAGGCCAGGAAGGAAACTATTTCAGTAGTACAAGCAAGATGCTGATGGCTGGTTTGGGCCAGGCTAGTGACTCTCAAGATAGACAGATTCAACGTCATCTCTTTAAACAGTAGAACTGACATGAATAATAGGAATGGATGTGGGAATCAATGAAGAGAGAGATGGACAACTAATGACTGGTGGAACCATCCCCTGCATGAGGAAGAGTAGAAGAATAAGTTTGTAGGGAAGGATGAATCAAGAGTCCTCTCTGAACATGTTAAGTTTGAGATGCTTGGGAGACATCCAAGTAGAGTATCAAGTATGTAGATTAATCATAAGTCTGGAACTCAAAGATGTTCGGACTGAAGATACAAATCTTTCAGCATATTTAAAGCCAGGTGAAAGTATGAGGGTTGATGTTGCAAGAGAGAAGGTGGATTTGAGATGATAGACAGAGGCTAACCTTCTTTAGGAGAGACAGCTNGACTCATACAGAAAGAGAGTAGGGTATAGAGACATCCTTGCACAGATTGGGCGATGGGAAGAAAAGGAGCTCCCAGGACACGGTTCCTTGTATTGTTTGAAACTAAGGCAGGGGGTTTGTCTGAGGGGAAGGCAAGTGAGTGGAGAAGAGGATTTAAGCAGAAAAGAAATATACAAAATTGTCATCTCAGAGAGTAGAAAGGCAAGCTTGATGAAGAAACTACAGAAATGTCATTGGATTACTGGGAGCGCTGAGAGCGCACGTGAGACGTAGGTTCATATTCAAAGTGAGACCTGTCTGTCTGAGTGTGTGCTTTTCTACGGCTACACTCAGCTCCATAAGAACACGGAGAAGATGGGTGCTTGTGTAGTGTCATAAGCCTGGAGTAAAAATGCCTAGAAATAAAATTACTAAGTCAAAGGGTATATGCATTTCATTGTTGATAGGTATCACTACCAGTCAATGTATTTGCAGATTTACCTGGAAAAAATTTAAAAACCACCCTTTTCATCCTTGTTAGTCTATTTCAATGCAATAAAAACAAAAGCGCTAACTGGATAATAGTACTATTAAGACCAATAACTCAGAAATTTCAAAACAGACAGAATAGTATAGTGCAATTTAAAGAGAAAAGCAAAATATTTACTTGTATAATTAATCTTGTATGAGGCTGTTACAACGTGTGTGTTGGTTGAGTAAGTGTTTGTGTGTGTGTGTGTGTGTGTGTGTGTGTGTGTGTGTGTGTGTGTGTGTTTGAAAATGGAAGGTGACCTACCTTGTCCTGAATGGACCCAAAGACCTTACAATTGAGCCCAGAGGGTATCATAAGTGGTTTGCGGTTGTTACCACTGATTTTTCATAATGTTTTCCCCCTGTGCAAGTCTCTGTCAAGAAAACAGAGTGGTTTGGCTAGAGATGGTTGGGATTTGCTATGAGTGGGGTGGAGCTGTCAGATTTAAATGGTTTTTTCTTCTAAAAAAATATATGGCCTTTCTTTTTCATTCACATTAACAGTGAAGCTCATTTGGGGCTGTTGTATCCCAATTTCTTGGCTCCCCAGATTCTGAAGAATGCACAGCACATCGCTTAGGAGACTGCATTTCCGGCTGATGCGTCAGATGGGAAATTCCCAGTGGTTTGGTCCCAAAATTCTTTGTGGGTGTCCACATTTCCATAGTTCTCTCCTTTTACTTACCAGTCAAAGGTTATTATAACTAATTGGGTGTCTGTCCTCCACTGGCTCTCACGGGTTGATCAGCACACACTTAGCTCTGCTGATGGAATCACCATGTGGCCCGGGGAACGAGTGTTGATCAGAGTACTGGCCATCCTCTTGCTCTCTTGACTCTTTTTTTTTTTTTTTTTAATTCCAGCTCTGCCTCCGGAAATGTCCTCTAAAACTCGCATCATGTGCTTTTTTTTTTTTTTTTTGGTAAAATGACATGACTCAGAGAATGCATCTAGAATTATATCTCATAAAGCTCAGCTTTTAAAACTTAAGTGTGTTGAATCAAAGCCAGTCAAATGAACTAAAAGCTGGCCAGGGGAAGACAAACACAGGAGAGTGATGAGTGACTCTGGGCTGCACAGAGGGATGCCTGCTGGGAGGCTGTCGGGGGGAGGAGCTGCTTCATTGTTGTCCTTGTCTCTCACCATCATTCCCCACCGGGAAGGCAGACATTAAGGCTACCTTAATGAGAATGTAGGTGATGCTAAATTTAGAGGCATTCTCCAAGGCATAGAAATGTAGGTGGAAAGCCCACAAAAGAAAAAATGTTCTTGCCAAAGCTGCCACTGCTATGATAGAGGGTTCAGAGATCACCTGACCTTGCACTGTACTCACCTGCCCCATCCCAAAAGGGCCTCCCCTAAGCAACATCGGAGCTTAAAGATACGCCTTATTTTACTGTCCAGGTACATTCGTCAGCTCTGTAGCTGCAGATAACTTCCCCAGAAATGACCATAGGATTCAGAGGGCCAGTTTTAAAATATGCTGGCCACTGTAGTGGCCTTGTGATAGGAGATGGGTTTAGTTATTCACACATTCTTACTGAGTGCTGGCTTTATGTGAACCGCATGCTAGCTTCTGGCAATATAGCTATGATGGAAACAGACATGGCTTCTTGTTCTCAAGAAGTTCAGAGTCTATCCTGGGGAGAGACAAATAATAAATAAGTAACCAGGTAAGTAAGGTAATTACTACGGATTGTGACAAGTGCAATAAAGGTTTGGGGAGACCTGGTGAAGGGGCTATTTTAGATGAAGTGGCAAAGATAGGTCCCAGAGGAGGAACTTAAGCAGAGACCTGAAGGATGAGAATGAGTTGGCCTCAAGAAGAGGTGGGGGAAGCACTCTTGTGCAGGGACTTAGAAGGGAGTGGGTCCAGAGGATTCATAGGTGGAGAAGAAAGCTGAGTGAGGTAGTGAGATAGAAGAGGGATGTAAAGTGAGCTGGAGAGCTAAGCAGGAGCCAGATCCTGCAGAGCATGAGGACCACCGTGAGGAGCTCAGGTTTTAGTCTAAGAGCAACCAGCAGCCACTGAGGGGAGCTGCTATAATCTGACCTGAGTCTTGGGAGGGTGTGCCAAATTGAACTGCTCGGTGGAGAACAGATAGCAGAGAGCCCAGAGTTGGGGCAGAGAGCATAGAGAGACACTGTTGTGGACCCCGTGAGAAACTGTGATGGCTTACACGAGGGTATTGGCAGTGGCAATGAAGAGGGCAGAAGAGGACTAATGAGAGATACAGTCAGAGGTAGAAATGAAAGGCCATATGGATGGATTGGATGGGAAGGAGTAAGGGTAAGAGAAGAACTTTTTTTTTTCTTTCTACTCCTTTTATACAAACCCCAAGATAGCACTATCCTAAATTATCACATCAATACTGTACAAACCCTAGAATGGGTTTGAGTCTCCTGAAAACCTGTTTCCACCCCTCCCCAAGCAAGGGTGGACTGGCTGAACATCTTTGCAAGGGACTTGAATTAATATTAGCACAGTTGGACGCTGGGCCCTCTTCCAGAGTCCTAGGCCCCAGATATTTATACCACCTTCATCTCCCCCAACCGCAGTGAGCCCCTATCCTAACCTAGACATGACCACACAAAGGCAGTCCTTCACCATCATTCACTTTTATGGTTAAGATTTTCTCTCCAGGCCTCTACCCTGCATTTATTCTTATTTGGAATTCCCAGCCCACCCTTCTTCCCATTAGTGTCATCTATAAACTTAATGATGACCATGTTCTGTATTTTAGCCCCCAGGTCCTTTAGAAACAATGTTCTCTGTATTTATTTTTGAAGTCATGAGCAGATGGCCATGCTGCTTGAACACAGGCATTGAAATTTGAACCAAGGAAATGTGATTTTGGAATGAGACTGGTTCCCCATGACTCGTGCTAAACTTTATACTATAGAGTTTAATTTAATATTGGAGTTAGTGTTGTAATCAAAATAAAATTTACAGCAGAGTTAATCTGATACATCTAATAATGTGATTGTTATTATGCCGAAAGAAACGACATTTGTATAAATGACTTACACACATTACTATTTCACAGCCCCACCAAAGCCATAGTTTTTGTATAAGAATTGTCAATAATCTTCCTTGTCACCCGTGTGAAGACAAGCTCACAGTGAAAGACAAAGATTCTATCTAGACCTTACTTCTAGTCCTTGTACTCACAGGGCTGAGATTTGCCTTGCAACACTGAATTCTCTCCCCCACCTCCACCTCCACCCAAGTCCTTAAGTAGCGCACATTCTCGTTCCACACCTAACCATACAGGAAGGCTACAAATAGCAAAAAACCACCTGCTGCGGCTGTGGACTTTTTGCCTGAGGCATGCTGCCAATCATCATACCCCTGTTCTGTGGGGTGGTTAAGGGTGTGGATATTAGAAATTATGTCTTAGACAACTCTGCGTGTGACTTTGCCTCCCACTCATGGAAGTATCCAACCTACAGAAGAGTTACATCAAAACTTTTAAGTTGAAACATTATTCATGATCGGTGTTGAAAGATGCCAAACACCGGTTCCCTTGTGCTGCCAAATTCAGAAATTCTTGTATGGAGGTAGAATATTGAAGAATCCTTCTACCAGTCTCGTTCTTCCACGCTTACCCCATCCCGCCGCCATGTTTCACTTCCTGCCCTGCCGAGGTCCAGATGCAGGTCACTACAGCACCCCCACAGGCCCGCTTTACTTTCTCTGAAGCATGTGGGTCTCATCCATCAAACTCAGTTTTCACCAGAGGAAGATCTTTCTAGTCCCCTTAGTTAGAGCTTCCATCTCTTCTTCTACGGATTTTCTTTTTATGGCCAGCAACCACTTTGGGGCCTCCCTTAGGCCTATCCTCCCATCAGTCTCCCTCAGGTTTTTGGCCTCGCACCCTGTGTTCTGGTATATGCCTGGAAATACACAGGACGGGGGTGTTGCAGCGCTGCCGAGTTGTTAGGAAAAGTGAGGACGGGTCCTGCCACCTTATATTATTTGCAGGAGCCCATGCAAAATGAAAATGTGGAAACTCAGCTTTCAAAAAGTGCCATTAAACATATACCAAAATGTAAAGCTTTTTTCCTTTCTGCCTGTCTCTCTTCTGACTTAGAGTATTTTTTATTTGCTATGTAAGTTTTTCTAGGTAGAGAAAAATTAAAATTTTATATAATTAATATGAGTTTTGCCACCTTTCTATTGTGTATGCGAAACTTAAGTGCTAATACAAGAGCATTTAAATGGAATGCAAATTACCAAATTTTACAATTTGTATTTCATAGCTTGTACATGCATATGTATTTTGTTCTTTCAGAACAGTGGAAACGTTGCATAAGACATTCACCTTGCACACACTTTGTCTCATTGAACTCTCACACATCATGAATCCGCCAGAATTCTGTGCTCACTGTGAACACTGTGTCACTTGGGCAGCAAAGAACTACAGATGTGCATATTGTGCATATCTCCTCTGCTCATGTGCATGCTCCATTGTCTCATTAGACTTCACTTACAAAACATGAGTTCAAAGACAAAGCTAAGAATTTCATGATAGCAGCAGTAGAGCATTAAGCCTTAAGCAGAGCTCTTTTGAGCTCAAGGCCCTTCAGAGCATGGGGTCTTGTGCAGTTGCACAGGTTGCATGCCCACGAAGCTGGCCCTGGGACTGAGAAGGGGTTATGGGATTGGGTGGTTAGGGGAAGGCAGGTGGAACAGAGCTTTGACTCTACCAAAAGAAATCCGTTATTATGTTAGGAAAGGCCCCTAGCCTATTGGATTTCTGGTTCAGTTTCTGTCAATAATACCTGAAATTTTTATTTCTAACTTTGGCTACAGGGTTAGAGAAGATAGGAGGGAGTTCTGCCAATGTTTTCATTATTTGACATGAAACTTCACTGAGGTAGAAGGGAGAGACCAGAGCGTGAATCTATATGACATTGGTCTTTAATTCCTAATCATAAGGGAAACTTGTAAATGCATTTTCAGTGTCCCACTTACACTTTTAAAACAACTGTTGCCACTTAAAACTAAGGAATAGTAGTCAGAGAAAAATAGAATAAAATTTTCCATCAAGCTTATTTTGTGTGGAGAATTCGTGCAATTTAAGACTTAAGTCAGTGTGCTTTTGCAAATGTCAGAATTATCAAATTATGTAATGAGATTTATAATAATGTTTTCATTCAGGGTTCAATAAGCTGTTTTCCAGCTGGCAATTTTCTGGAATTGGACTTTTCTTTGAACTGTGAAAATTTTGCACATTTCAGAGAGTCCATATTCTATTTCTTACTGGGTTTCTGTGCCAAGGTTGCTATTCTTCCAGCTTCTCCGTCAACTAATATTTCTTTATGCAAAGTCCATAAAACCCCATAATTGAAGCTCTTCAGGTTTATAATGATTGATTTCCAATATGTGGGAATTCTGTATGAAAACATCAAAGGTAGTTACTGAGTTGGTAGTGTGGCTTCCCATTTGCACTTATGAAGAATAGTAATATATACTGGCAGAGTACCTGCTCCAGAGTGTTCCTGCCACTAGCCCTCCATTGCTCCCTGAACAGTAAGGATGAGGTAATGTGCTACGTCCAGCCAAGAGAACTGCTGCTTGTCCCTGGTCACAGGGGAGCGTCCGTAGAGGAAACATTGAGCCAGAATGCATATGGAGGACCACCTTGGTTGACTGTGTTTCTAGTGTATTTTCTGTTGATCCAGTTTGGCAACATGGGTTTGCCAGTTCATTATCAGTCCTCTTCTTTTCTTGGTATCAGCAAAAATGGTCACCGTAATGAGAACTATACTCAAGGCACAGGAGAGATGCAGGTCTCCTATCTTTTCTCTCTACTGCCTCTGTCTCCCCTTCTCTAGAGTCCCGATGGTCATGGGCTTTATTCTACAAGACCTGTTTGTTCACATGCTAGGACTGCCCCACATGCCTCACACACTGCTGTTCATAAATAACAAAGGACCTACCAGCTTCCAGTATAGGGTATGGAGGACAACGAAGATTCTCTGTCCCTCCCCAGCCTGACTCTTTATCGTATTCATATTTCTACACATATGCCCTGGCTTTAGCGTATAGTAAGTGCTCTTTGGTGATTGCAAAGTTAACTATTCTTTTAAAATCACGTCAAGCCTGATACCAATGGAGATATCCTAAAAGCCATTAGATATAATTTCTTCTTAAAGGATAGCTCTCACCCTGAACCTTGGAGCTCACTTTGTTGGGAGATTTGGACCCACTCGAGCATGGGCCTTGCAGAGCAGGGTCTGGAGTCCAGACACCCAGAGCAGACCCAATAAAGCACAGAGAACATATTTTACACTTAAATAAGTAAAACGTGAGGTCATTTGGTACTATTTACTGAAAATCCGTTCTTAAGTCTCTCTGTAGATGGCCTGAGGGTCTAAAACCTGTGACCCGCCTAGCAATTTAACTTTGCTCGGGAGCAAGGGGAGAGCCGGAGAGACCAACCTAGTCATCTCTAGGCAGTGTTTCTTTCCTCAGGAAAGATCCTGAGCTTAGAAAGTTGCCTCAAGCCTAGAAGACCCTTCTCTGGTGTGCAGAAAACGTAAGGGGAGCTAGCCCCTTCTCCTCCTGCCAGTTGAGTTCTGGGTGTATTTGTCCTGCGGAGCACACATTGGTAGAACGGCTTTGGTCACGCTTTCCCACCAGTTACACATTGTAGCCATTTCAGGTCCAGCCGTGTGTGCCAGACTGAATGAAATGCTTTTTAAAAAGTCTCCAAAGCATGAAAACATCATTGTCTGACTGGTATTTTTTTTACGTATTTGTTAATGAGTGCACAATAGAGATGTGGTCTGTGGCTTGTTTTCCAAGGAGCAATCCAATTTGGCTCTCGTGGATGTTGCTGCTACTCAGACACGGTTTAATTCCGTCATTGAAGCAGCCGCAGTGTAGTTTGCGGACAAAGGGACAATGCAGTGTTCCTCCACAGGCTTTCCTGGAGCTGTCTGGGCCCCACCTTCGCTTTTGTGTTCCGAATCTCCGGAGCTTGTCAGAGTGGCTGTCAAAAGAACGTCTCCTCTGGTTGACCCTGCTGTCGGCCTGTGCAAGCTGTGGCCGAGTCTGTGACTGACGTCACAGACTTGATTCTTCTCTTTGTAGCCAGAAAGGTGCTAACAGCATGCCACCCGGCATAAAGGAGCAAACCAACTTTTCTCCGAATGTCCCTCCAGAAATCTCTCCACTGGCTCAGCTTCCGTAGCCTGCCTAGAAGGCAATGTATTCTTCTAAAAGTCTCTTCAATAAACACCACAATGCACTTAACTTTCCTGACTTGTACAAATACATCGGGTATAGAAAAGCATTGGTGGAAAAAGGACGCAAGTTTAGGGAGGGAGAGAATCTGCTCAAGGCCACCAGGCCTTGAATCCTTCCGCCTACCAACACCCAAAGGATGAGGCTTAAATTAAGGAAGGAGAAGTGGGACCTCCGAGTTAGCTCAGAGACTTGACTTAGAGACCAGGTAAACCATGAGCTCTTCAAGGTGCGACTCAGTCTTCATTACTTGTTTGTCCAGTGTATCACACGTGCTCAGTAAATATTGCCTGATGGTGATGGTGATGGTGATGGTGATGGTGATGGTGATGGTGATGGTGATGGTGATAGCAAAACAAAAACGTCCATTCATTTCTAGTGAAGGCAGGACCCCGTCTCTGGCCTGACTCTCTAACCCTTTGGTGCACACGGCCGCCTGACCCCTCGCTTTTACATAAGAGAGCCACTGTTCACTTTTAGCCTTTGTCTTTTTTACCCACTTTTTCTTTCTGTCTTGTTCCTGCATTTTCTCCCATACATACCTTATCCTTTACTTGTTCTCTTGTGATTGGTTATTTGTTTGAATTCTGTCTTATCTACCTTGGGCCTTGTTTTCTCCATCATTCATTCTTTCTAGAGTATATTCAATATAATAGACATAAGCACAGGTATTTACAGAAGGTGATTATTCATAGTAACATCTGCTAATATTTTTCAGTGTCTACCACTCACCAGGCACTGGGCTGATCCCTTTACGTACATTAGTCTTATTAATCCTCCCGACATCCTTAGGAGGTAGGTGCAAGTATCACCCTGTTTTACAGATGCTCATCCTAAGGGTTAGAGAACGAGTAATTGCCCAAGATGGTGGTCTCACCTAGGAAGTAGTGAAGTTGAACTAGAACCCAAGTCTGACTTCAGTTGCTGCCACCCACATTATAGCTTGCAAAATGATGTTGAAACGGGCTCCTGCGTGAAACACAACTTCTGTAGCAGCAGCCCTCTTACCCTGTGAGGACACCCTCCCTGATAAAGCCCTACCTGCTCAAGCCCAGTCTTCACTTACTGTCTCCCAGGCTGCTTCCCACTGGTCCAGGTCACAGCTCTAAGTCACATTCAAGAGCCTTCCCTGATTATCCCAGCATGACTTTTCCACCTGCCTGCACTGTGCTTTGAGAAGAGCTGAAGGAACATTCTTAGGCACTAGACCCTGAGAGGGGAAGCTTTCTCTTATTCCTGTTTCCTGGGTCATAATCCAAGACCAAGGGAAGAACACATTTATGAGCAAAAACTGGTTCCACCTGCTGGGACTGGGCCAGCCCTGTCCTAGGCCTCATCTGCCCCTGCTCGGAGTATACACAAGTGTCCAGAAATGCAAAGTGGTCCAGGGAGCCGGGTGCAAAGGCAAAGATTGTAGCACAAAGTTTCCATGCTTGGAAACATCATTTGACTGGGGTGAATGGAAGGAAAGTTCTTAAATGATCATTAACAAGCTATTAGACTTTCTTACATACCACCATCACATACATAAAACGTAAGGTCAGTGGGATGCTATGTACTTCCACACCACATACATAAACAAGAAGCATGAGTGTGTCCACAATATATTTATGAGATAGCCTGTGAAACGGAGGGATGCACCAATGTTTTCCATTTGCCACAATCGAGGTCGGTGGTTTGCCAAATGAGGGATGGTGATTTGAACGCTATGGGGAGATTTGGCATTTGGTATCTGGAGGCATTTTTGTTTGTCACAACTGGAGGAGGGGTGTGCTACTAGCATCTAGTAGTTGCAGGCTGGGGGTGCAGCTCAGTGTCCTGCGCGATGCAGGGCAGCCTGTCCCGAGACAATTAGCAGGCCCATGCCACCACTAGTGCTGAGGCTGCAAGACCGTGCTCTCAGGTTTAGGGTTGGGGAAATGGTATAGCTTCTCCCAGGTCCCTGGGATCCTACAGAAGGGATTATTCCTAGTACATTCCATTGCATCTGGGATAAAAAGTAACTGCCTGGAACTAAGAATCTGTCTGAGAAGACTCTGGTTTTTTTCCTTTACTCTCGTATTCTGCCATACTCAAAACACTTCTAACCCCAGATGTGAGGTTTTGTTTTCTTTTCTTATACCGATCAATTTTCTGACACCATCTGAGTGTCCTACAATTCAGTTTAGTTCTGAAACTATTTACCTGGAGTAGCATCAGGTCCCACCAGGGCTCAGTCCCACAGGACTGCCCCCACTTCAGACACCAGTCACAAATCCCAGGCTGTCCCTCATACTTCTGACCAACACCTGCTATAAGTCAGGGTTCCCATGACTCCCTTCTCAAGTCTGATAATTTGCTAGAACAGCTCACAGAACTCACAGAAACACTTACTTAGGTTCACTGGTTTGTTATGTAATAAAGAATATGATAAAGGATACAGATGAACAACCAGATGAAGAGATACACAGGGTGAGGTTCAGAAGAGTCCTGAGCATAGGGACCATGCTCCTGTGGAGCTGGAGTTTACCACCCTCCTGGCTCATGGATGTGTTCACCAACCCAGGAAACAATCTGAACCCTGAGCTTTGGGGATATTTGTGGAGGCTACGTCACATGGGTATGATCAATTATTAACTCAATTTGCAGCTCCTCTCCCCTCTCTAGAGAATAGGGGAGGGAATGCTAAAAGCTTCTAATCATGCTTTGTCTTTCTGGTGACCAGCCCCCACCCAGGACCCCAACAAGAGTAGCCTCATTAGAACAAAAGATGCTTCTATCACCCAGAAAATTACAATGGATTTAGGAGCTTTGTGTCAGGAAATGGGGTCTAAGACCAAATATTAGCAGGAACTGAGGGTAGAGAAAAATATACATATATGGCTGAGTAATATTCCATTGTATATATTACTCAGCCATCAGAAAGAATGATTACCCAACATTTGCAGCAACATGGACGGGACTGGAGGAGATTATGCTAAGTGAAATAAGTCAAGCAGAGAAAGACAACTATCATATGGTTTCACTCATTTATGGAACATAAGAAATAGCAGGGAGATCGGTAGGAGAAGGAAGGGAAGAATGAAGGGGGTGGAAACAGAAGGGGGAATGAACCACGAGAGACTATGGACTCTGGGAAACAAACTGAGGGCTTCAGAGGGGAAGGGGTGGGCGATTGGGATAGGCCGGTGATGGGTATTAAGAAGGGCACATATTGCATGGAGCACTAGGTGTTATACGCAAACAATGAATCATGGCACACTACATCAAAAACTAAGGATGTACTGTATGGTAACTAACATAACATAATAAAAAATTTAAAAAATATATATGTATATGTGTTTTTTCATAGAATCTCTCAGAGAATCAGGGAGAATCCAGTGAACTTAGGAAACTAACAATCCTACTGAAAATCAGGAGAGTTCTTATCACTTACTTTTCTGTCTGCTGGATCCCAACTTAAAATTGAGATTTTGGCAGCCTGCAACTTTCCTCTTCAATGCAGCACTCAATTGATTATCACATTTGTCCCAGGTTAGTTCTTCATACTCCTGGAATATTTCTCAATGTGAAGGTCATTTTCCAGACCTTCTGGGCTTAAGCTCTGCTCAGGGCTTCTAGTGCAGCAAGAGGAGCGCAAGGCATCTTGGTGGCTAGTTCACTGAGGGGGAGTGTGTTTTCCTCTTGCCTTGCTCTGTGCCTAATTTAGCCAGTGAAGTGTGGCTGCTATTTCACTAATTCTCACAGCAGCACTCGGAGAAGGAGAAAAGATGGGGCTGATTTTATCTCTATGCAGCAGTGGGTCTGAATTTTTAAGGGAGCTTCACAGTGAATTCACTAATCAGTAAGATAAGATGTTTCCCCCTTTGGCTGTATACTGACATCTTACCCATTTGATCAAGCTGTCACTTTTTTTTTTTTAAGATTTTATTTGTTTATTTGATAGAGAGAGCGCATGAGCGGAGGGGAGGGGCAGAGGAAGAGAGAGAAACAGGCTCCCAGATGAGCAGGGAGCCTGACACGGGCTCGATCCCGGGGTCCTGGGATCATGACTTGAGCCAAAGGCAGATGCTTAACCCGCTCAGCTGCCCAGGTGCCCCCAGGCTGGCACTTTAAATTCTAATAACACTTTTTAATTATATATTCAGAGAGCTACGATAGTGAAATTTATCTACATAATTTTAGTGCATTCTTTCATTAATTCAACAAGTATTTATCAAGCACTTACTGTATACCTAGGCACTGTGCTAGGTGCTGTAGCTACAACTCCATCACTTATGTACGTTGTTTTATATCTCTAAGCCCTACATCCTCACCTATAAAAAGGAAGAATAATAGTGCTTCCTCATAGGATTCATTGGCAAATTCAATGAGATAATACAGGTGAAACACATATTAAGTACTCAAGAAATGTTCGTTGACCTTGTTATGAAAAACATGGTCCCTGATCTCACCGCAGGGTCTAGCGGACAACACATACCAGTCAGTAGGCAATTAGCATACATTGTGAAAACTGCTGTCAAGGGGAACCGCAGGATTCACAGGATCACACACAAGAGAAAACCTAACCTGGACTCAGGGCTTCGGGGAGGTTTCCAAGAGGCAATTTCATTTAGATAGAAACCCAAAGAATGTGAAAGAGTTAGCCAGGCAGGGCATGGGAGGAAAAAGTAGTGCAGACAGTGAACAGTGTTTCTAAAGGCCCAGAGGTGTGAAAGAATGAGCCTTTCAAGGAACTGGATGAAGAAAGATAGCACTACTCGGAGATAGGTACTGTTTCCATTTAGGTGTGTATACTTAAGTTGAACTCCGCAAAGATGCTTAATTCCCCTCAAAAATAGGATGGCCCTGTTTTAGAGCCTGCTTTTTTTTTCAAGTTTTTATTTAAATTCCTGCTAGTGAACATACAGTGTAATATTAGTTTCAGATGTAGAATTTAGTGATTCCACACTTACATACAACCAGGGGGCCAAGAGACACGTGAAAAGATGCCCCACATCACTCAGCATCAGGGAATGCAAGTCAAAACCTCACACCGGTCAGAATGGCCAAAATCAACAACACAGGAAACACCAGGTGTTGGCAAGGATGTGGAGAAAGGGGAGCCCTCTTACACGGTTGGTGGGAATGCAAAGTGATGCAGCCACTCTGGAAAACGGTATTGAGGTTCCTCAAAAAGTTAAAAATAGAGCTACCCTATGACCCAGCAATTGTACTGCTAGGTGTTTACCCAAAGGATACAAACATACTAATTCAAAGGGATACATGCATCCCGATGTTTAGGGCAGCATTATCAACAATAGCCAAATAATGGAAAGAGCCCAAATGTCCATCCGCTGAGGAATGGATAAAGAAGATGTGGTATACAAATATATACAATGGAATATTATTCTACCACAAAAAAGAATGAAATCTTACCATTTGCAACAATGTGGATGGAACTAGAGAGTATTATGCTAAACGAAATAAGTCAGTCAGAGAAAGACAGGTACCATATGATTTCACTTATATGTAGAATTTAAGAAACAAAACAAACATAGGGAGAAAAAAAGAGAGGAAAACCAAGAAACAGACTCTTAACTAAGAGAACAAACTAATGGTTACCAGAGGGGAGGTGGGTGGTGGGATGGGTGAAATAGGTGATGGGGATTAAGGAGGGCACTTGTTGTGATGAGCACCGGGTGTTTTGAATGGAAGTGTTGAACTTGCTCTTTTTCTAGACTCTATGATGAACATCTTTTGACATCATTAATTATTCTTCTAAAATATAATTTTTAGGGACTGCAAAATATCCATAGTTTGATCTACTATAATTTGTTTATCCAGTAATTTGTTTATTCAACTTTTAATTGTTTTCAGGTTTTTTTCCCCATTAAAAATAATGCTGTGATGACCATTGAACCAGTTAAGATTCTTTAGTCATAGGAAAAGAGGGAGGGAAAAAATCTAGGGATCTTAAGCAGAGAAGAAACGGGGTAGTTGAAAAGCTAAAGCACAGGGCTTAGAAAGGGTAGAATCCAGGACTACATGGAACCCAGGTGGCAGCACCAGTGACAGTCTGCTCAAAGTGCCACTCCATAGAATAAATCTATTCTCGCCACTCTTCGTGTGCTCGGCATACCATTCGGTTTCCAGATTTTCCCTAGAGAGAAACCCCAACTGGCCTAATAAGATCACTTAGTCTACTGAAGGGAGATCAGGGAATCTTGATAAACAGTATACAATCATGACTGAATCATTTCCTAGTAGAAATCCTGATGCTATAATCAGGAGGAGGAATTTAGGGCATAAAACCAACAAAAGCCACTACAGCCATCTCGCAGACGAATCTTTGCTCATCTCATGATTATTTCTTTGGGATAAATTATGAGAGATGGAATTGTTGGGTAAAAAAATATGCAACAGTTTGAGGCTTAGATGCATATTACCAAGTTATTCTTAAGAAAGATTATTTCTGACAATTCCTTTTTTTTCTTTTTTTCAGTCTGGTAAAATATATAGAACATAAAATTTGCTAATTTAACTATTTTTAAGTATACAATTCAGTGACATTAAGTACATTCACAATATTGTGCAACCATCTCTGCTAGTTCCAAAATTTTTCATCACTCTGAATAGAAACCTGTACCCATTGAGCAGTAACTCCCCATTCTCACCCCCCCCCCACCCCTGGCAACCTTTATTCCACTTTCTGTATCTCTTAATTTACTTACTCTAGATATTTCATGTAAGTGAAATCATACAATAGTGGTCCTTTGTGTCTGGCTTGTTTCATTTACATAATGTTCCCAAAGTTCCTCCGTGTCGTAGCGTGTGTCAGAACTTCATTCCTTTTTACGACTAAGATTCCACTGTATGGATGGATCACATTTAATTCATCTGCGGATGGACGCCTGGGTTGTTTTCACCTCTTGGCTATTGTGAACAAAGCTATAATGAACATTCACGTCCAAGTGTCTATTTGAGTCCCTGATTTCATTCTTTAGGGTATATTCCTAGGAGTGAATTACTGTGTTGGGGTAATTCTATGTTTAACTTTTTGAGGAACTGCCAAACTGCTTTCCACAGTGGCTATACCATTTGGCAATTCATTCTTAATATTCAGCACTAGGAGGTTTCAGTGACATGCTAGACCTTCATGATCTGACTATCAAAGTTGTTGAAATAAGAATAGAAAATTGCATGTTTGCCAAAAATAACTCTCACTGAAAGCATATAATTTGGCTTCATTTTACAGCAAACCTCTCAGTTCTGCCCCTGGCATTTTGAAGCCAGCCATCACTTACTTTATCTCAGTGAGCAGATTTAAGGCAGGCCTTTCTAATTCTTAGTGCTTGTGATTGCTTTCACTTGCAGTATTCCTGGAATTCTGAGTCATACCACAGTACTTCTGGTGCCCCTTTAGCAAGGACCCTCTGGGCTGCATTTCTAGGTTGAAAGTTTCCTGGATCTTTGGGCATCATCCCCGTTGTACTGAGCTAGAAGTTCCTCCCTGCTCCTCTGACTGCATCACAGAGCCCCAGCAGAGCCTGTGCTTCCTCCCACCCTTACTTAGGTCTGGGATTGATGGGGTGAGTACAGAAAAACTCTGTAATTTGTTTCACAGTAGATTACCCAAAGTCCAGCTGTTGATAAAACTGAGTAAGAGGATCAAGGGGCAGGAGGCCAGCCCAAGGGGAAAATGGGTACCTCTAGGGCCCTCTAGTACTACCTCTTTATTGAGTACCTTTATGTTCTAGGTGCTGTGTTAGACTCAGGCACACAGCTTTGAGAAAACACAGTCCCACCATCATGGAAGTCATAGTGTAGAAGAGAAGAGACCTATGAACCAGAAAATCCTACCCATAAATGTGTAAATACAAACTGAGTCAGGTGTCCTAAGAGAAACCATTTCTTTTTTTTTTTTTAATGATACGTTAGTCACCATACAGTACATCATTAGTTTTTGATGTAGTGTTCCATTCACTGTTTGTGTATAATACCCAGTGCTCCATGCAATACGTGCCCTCCTTAATACCCTTCACCGGCCTAGCCCATCCCCCCATCCTCCTCCCCTCCAAAACCCTCAGTTTATTTCCCCAGAGTCCATAGTCTATCATGGTTCATTTCCCCCTCTGTTTACCCCCACTTCATTTTTCCCTTCCTCCTCCTGACAATCTCCCTACTATTCCTTATGTTCCACAGATGAGTAAACCATATGATAATTGTCTTTCTCTGCTTGACTTATTTCACTTAGCATAATCTCCTCCAGTCCCATCCATGTTGATGCAAATGTTGGGTAATCATTCTTTCTGAGAGCTGAGTAATGTTCCATTGTATATATGGACCACATCTTCTTTATCCATTCGTCTATTGAAGGGCATCTCGGCTCCTTCCACAGTTTGGCTCTTGTGAACAATGCTGCTATGAATGTTGGGATGCATATGGCCCTTCTTTTCACTATATGTGTATCTTTAGGGTAAATACCCAGTAGTGCATTGCTGGGTCATAGGGTAGCTCCATTTTTAACTTTTTGAGGAACCTCCACACTGTTTTCCAAGGGGGCTGTAGCAACTTGCATTCCCACCAACTGTGTAAGAGTGTTCCCCTTTCTCCACATTCTCTCCAACATGTGTTGTTTCTTGCCTTGTCAATTTTTGCCATTCTAACTGGCGTAAGGTGGTATCTCAATGTGGTTTTGATTTGAATTTCCCTGATGGCTAATGATGTGGAACATTTTTTCATGTGTCTATTAGCCATTCATACATCTTCATTAGAAAAGTGTCTGTTCATATCTTCTGCCCATTTTTTTATTTGATTCTTTGTTTCTTGGGTATTGAGTTTGAGAAGTTCTTTATAGATCTTGGATACCAGCCTTTTACCTGTAGTGTCATTTGCAATTATCTTCTCCCATTCTGTGGGTTGTCTCTTTGTTTTGTTGACTGTTTCCTTTGCTGTGCAGAAGATTTTTATCTTGATTAAGTCCTAAACGTTCATTTTTGCTTTTGTTTCCCTTGCCTTTGGAGACGTGTCATGAAAGCAGTTGCTGTGGCCGATGTTGAAGAGGTTACTGCCTATGTTCTCCTCTGTGATTTTGGTGGATTCCTGTCTCACATCAAGGTCTTTCATCAATTTGGAGTTTATCTTTGTGTATGGTGTGAGAGAATGGTCGAATTTCATTCTTCTGCATGTAGCTGTCCAATTTTCCCAGGACCACTTATTGAAGAGACTATCTTTTTTCTATTGGATGTTTTTTCCTGCTTTGTCAAAGATTTGTTGACCATAGAGTTGAGGGTCCATTTCTGGGCTCTCTGTTCTGTTCCATTGGTCTACATGTCTGTTTTTGTGCCAGTACCATGCTGTCTTGGTGACCACTGCTTTGTAGTATAGCTACATAGGCAACATGATGCCCCCAGCTTTGTTTTTCAACATTTCCTTGGCAATTCAGGGTCTTTTCCGGTTCCACACAAATTTTAGGATTGTTTGTTCCAGCACTTTGAAAAATGTCATTGGTATTTTGATCGGGATGGTGTTGAAAGTGTAGATTGCTCTGGGTAGCATAGACATTTTAACTATGTTTATTCTTCCTATCCATGAGCATGGAATGTTTTTCAGTCTTTCTGGGTCTTCTTCAATGTCTTTCATCAGTGTTCTGTAGTTGCTAGAGTATAGATCCTTCACCTCTCTGGTTAAATTTCTTCCGAGATATCTTATGAGTTTTGGTGCTATACTGTAAATGGAATCGATTCCCTAATTTCTCTTTCTTCAGTCTCATTGTTAGTGTGTAGAAATGTAAGTGATTTCTGTGCATTGATTTTGTATCCTGCCATGTTACTGAATTGTTGTATGAGTTCTAGTAATTTGGGGGTGGAGTCTTTTCGGTTTCCCACATAAAATATCATGTCATCTGAAAAGAGAGAGAGTTTGACTTCTTTGCCAATTTGAATACCTTTGATTCTTTTTTGTTGTCTGATTGCTGTTGCTAGTATTTCTAGTACCATGTTGAACAATAATGGTGAGAGTGGGCATCCTTGTTGTGTTCCTGATCTTAAGGGAAAGGCTCTCAGCTTTTCCCCATTGAGAATGGTATTCGCTGTAGGCTTTTCATAGATGGTTTTTATGAAATGGAGGAATGTACCCTCTATCCCTACACTCTGAAGGGTTTTAATCAGGAAAGGATGCTGTATTTTGTCAAATGCTTTTTCTGCATCAATCGAGAGGCCCATGTGAGTCTTGTCTCTTCTCTTATTAATGTGTTCTATCACACTGATTGATTTGCAAATGTTGAACCACCTTGCATCCCAGGGATGAATCCCACGTGGTCATGATGGATAATCCTTTTAATATACTGTTGGATCCTATTAGCTAGGATCTTGTTGAGAATTTTGCCATCCATATTCATCAGGGATATCGGTCTGTAATTCTCCTTTTTGATGGGGTCTTTGCTGGTTTGGGGATCAAAGTAATGATGGCCTCATAGAATGAGTTTGGAAGTTTTCCTTCTGTTTCTATTTTTTGAAACAGCTTCAGGAGAATAGGTATTATTTCTTCCTTGAATGTTTGGTAGAATTCCCCAGGGAATCCATCAGGCCCTGGACCCTCATTTTTTGGAAGGTTTCTGATCACTGCTTCAATCTTTTCACTGCATATAGGCCTATTTAAGTTGCCAACCTCTTCCTGTTTCAGTCTTGGTAGTTTATAGGTTTCTAGGAAGGCATCCATTTCTTCCAGGTTGCTTAATTTATTGGCATATAGTTGTTGATAATAGTTTATAATGATTGTTTCTATTTCCTTGGTGTTAGTCATGATCTCTCCCCTTTCATTCATAATTTTATTAATTTCGGTCCTTTCTCTATTCTTTTGAATAAGTCTGGCCAGTGGCTTATTAATCTTATTAATTCTTTCAAAGAACCAGCTTCTAGTTTTGTTGATCTGCTCTACTCTGTTTCTGGTTTCCAATTCATTGCTCTTTGCTCTAATCTTAATCAGTTGCCTTTTCATGCGTGGCTTAGGCCTGTTCTTTTGTTGCATCTCCAGCTGTTCAAGGTGTGAGTATAAAGACTGCATTTTAGATTTTTCTATTCTTTTGAGTGAGGCTTGGAAGGCTATGTATTTCCCCCTTAGGACTAGCTTCGCAGTGTCCCATAGGTTTTGGATTGATGTGTTTCTCATTGGTTTCCAAATTGCTTAAGTTCTTCTTTAATTTCCTGGTTTACCCAAACATTCTAAAGCAGGATGGTCCTTAGTTCCAAGTGTTTCAGTTTCTTCCAAATTTTTTCTTGTTATTGAGTTCCAGTTTCAAAGCATTGTGGTCAGAGAATATGCAGAGAATAATCTCAATCTTTTAGTATCGATTGAGACCTGTTTTGTGACTCAGTATATGGTCTTTCTGGAGAAAGTTCCATGTGCATTAGAAAGAATGAGTATTCTGTTGTTTTAGGGTAGAGAGTTCTGTATATATCTATGAGGTCCATCTGGTCCAGTGTGTCATTCAAAGCTCTTTCTTTGTTGATTTTCTACTTAGATGATCTGTCTATTTCTGAGAGTGGAGTGTTGAGGTCCTCTACTATTAACGTATTATTATCTATATATGTCTCTTTATTTTGGTTAACAGTTGGTTTATGTAGTTAGCTGCTCCTCTGTTGGGGGCATATATATTTATAATTGTTAGATCCTCTTGTTGGATACACTCTTTAAGAATAATATAGTGTCCTTCTGTATCTCTGACTACAGTCTTTAGCTTAAAATCTAATTTGTCTGATATGAGAATTGCTACCCCAGCTTTCTTTTGAGGTCCATTGGCATGAAAAATCGTTCTCCAACCCTTCACTTTCAGTCTGGATATATCTTTAGGTTCAAAGTGAGTCTCTTGTAGACAACGTATGGATGGGTCATGTCTTTTTATCCAGTCTGTAACCCTGTGTCATTGTATGGGAGCATTTAGGCCATTCACATTGAGAGTGATTATTGAGAGATATGATTTTAATGTCATCATATTGCCTGTGAAGTCCTTGTTTCTATAGATTGTCTCTGTAAATTTTTGCTCTGTATCACTCTTGGGGTCTTTCTACTTTTATAGAACCCCCCTTTAATATTTCTTGCAGGGCTGGCTTGGTGGTCACATATTCTTTCAGTTTCTGCCAGTCCTGGAAGCTCCTTGTCTGAATGACAGCCTTGCTGGATACAGTATCCTTGGTTGCATGTTATTCTCACTTAGTGCTCTGAATATGTCCTGCCAGCCCTTTCTGGCTCGCCAGTTCTCTGTGGACGGGTCTGACTTTATTCTGATGTTCCTCCCTCTGTACGTAAGGAATCTCTTCCCCCTCGCTACTTTCAAGATTGTTTCCTTGGATCTAAGATTTGTGAATTGTACTATTATATGTCGTGGTGTTGGTCTGGTCTCATTGATCGTGGGAGGGGTCCTCTCTGCATCTTGGACATGAATGCTTGTTTCCTTCACCAGATTAGGGACATTCTCAGCTACAGTTTGTTCACATATCTCTCCTAGACCTCAAGAGAAACGATTTCTATGGTTCTATGAGAACACATAACACAGAAACATGACTTAGCCCAGACAGGGGATGGGGGTGGTCTAGGAAGCCTTCCCTAGGAAAGTGACCCAAAGCTAACGTTTGAGCTAAGAGTTAACAAAGTATATGTGTGTGCACTCGTGATTGTACATACCGGGGAGGGTTGTGTGGGACGGGATTGGGAGGTAATTAGAGAAATTGGAAGGCCCTGTCTGAGGTTGGGAGGGAGAAAAAAAATCAATGTTCCCGAGCATAAGAGGCCAGGTTGAGAAAGGCAGGGTTGTAAGGGGCCAATTCATGTTAAAAACCACTAGTTTTAGCCCCTGGTCTCTAGCCTACAAGCAACAGGAAACCATTTGATAGTTGTGAGTAAGGTGGTAAAAAAAATTGATTGGAGGGGATTGTGTCCCCTCTAGGGAGGGCAGCAGGGAAAATTGTAGCTTTTAGTATTTCCAAAGATGCTTTAGTCACATGGAAACTTTGTGGATCTTCCCTGCAGCTCCCTCTCTGCGGAGGAAGTTGGAGCAGCAGGGTTCTTTCCCGTGCATGCGAGCTCTGGCATACCGCCATGTCTAGGGCAAAAATCCACAGCAATGTTCCCTTCATTTCTTCTGGGCTCTCTAAGATCAGATATCTAGATGAAGGTGGCTATCAGTGTAACATTTTTGACCACTAGAACGTAACTAGGTTTTTGTGACTTTGGAAGTCAGACAAGAAACTCTGTGAAGGAAAAATATTTGTCATTTTGCTGTCCATTCCAGTGCATTTATACTTCTTACAAGAAGAAAATACTGAGATTAAACAAGTTTAGGCAGCTGCAGCAAGGCCTGTCAGTGCTTGGGAAAACTATAACCTTTGAATCTTGCAAAGTTATCCTTTCACTCCCATTCAGCCCTGGAAGCCCTCCCATCATCTTCAGGAGGTGAATCTTCATTTGATCATTCATTCAATCAATCAGACATTTATTGAGTGCCAGTATCTATGTTCATAGGCACTGGGGATGCAAACGTAAGCCCTGATCTCAAGGAGGTTCCTTCCAGCCATCCTTAATCTCCCAACACATGCACACATGTACACACACACACCCCAACCCCCTCTACACATATGTTATGTTTATGTTTTCAGGGAAACTTGCAACAGAACTATGTACATACTGGAATGTAACTATTTTCATGAGGCTAAAAAAATATTTCAAGGAATAAAGAGAAGAATAAGCAACATGTATTAAATATTTTATTTACCAGACACCATGACAGATGTTTCCAGATATATTATCTCATTAAACCCCGACAAGGAGACTGAGGTTTAGAGATAATAAATCACTGTCCAGGATTTGGATGTGTATCTTTCAACTGTAAGCAAATTATTTCTCCACTTTTGTTTCTCTGTGAAGCTTTCCCTGAATCTCCTGGTCATAAATAATTGTTTCCTCTTCCAAATTCCCGAAGTACTACAAGTGGTTTCTGCTCATGTGGAGTTTACTTTAGTCAGCCTCATTTTACAGAGAATTGTTTACATGTATCTTGACCACTAAGTTCCTAGAGGACGGGAAGATGTCTTGTTCATCTTGGTATCACCCAGACCCAACAGAACACTTTGCATGCCACTAATACGTGCTCAGGAAATGCTTCTAGAAGGAAAGACTGTATTCACAGCTCTCACCTGGTTGGTAAGCACCTAGGGCCGTAGCTCAGCACTCCTCCCACCCCTAGTGTATTTTCAAGGGTGTCGTGGTCACACAGTGTGGATAACCCAGGCTACAAGCCCTGATCATACCTCCATAAGCAGCTGCCGCTTGCCACTTTTCAGCCTAGTAGTACATACCCCTGAACTACTGTCCACTCTTAGGAAGCCAGATTCCAGGTTGAGGTCTATGCTATGAAATCCAGGCTATAAGATAGGTAATTCTGGGGCCACAGGGACTCAGAACGTGGTCTAGAAAAAGGCATGGGCCCTTGGCTCTGTGGACTTCCTACCCCATGGAGAGGGGTGCTGCTGAAGGAAGATCAGAGCTTGGCTCTCTAACTTAAGGGTCCCTTTGCCCAGTTCTAGATTAATGGATATAATAAATGTGCGAAGTAGTGAGTGAAGTAAGTGAATGAAGACAAAATATTTCAAAAATATGCACTGGATTTGTGGGCACTAAGAATAAAAAGAAACTTCAGAACTAAATTTTAGGGACACGTTGAAAAATATCTATCCAGTGCACATTTGTTAGGTATCACTATCACTCTGTTATTGTCTTCTCTTGGGTAGGTTCTGTGCTTGTCCCTGGCAGAACCTGATCTCACTAAGTCTTTGGGCTGGGGTTGGGTTAGGAGGAGGTGTGGTTGAGGATTGAAGGGATACACTGCTCTTGTCTTGCCGTGACCATCCCATTCTCTGAAATTAAGGATTTGGGCATTAAAAAGCTCCAAATCCAAGTTTCATGCTCACTCTCTGTATCCAGTCAATCACCACATCCAATCAATTTCGGCTCCTAAATATTTCTCAAATCCCTCTTCCCTCTAATCTAACTTCCTCACCGTAATCAAATGATCATTTTTTCTTCTAAACTAACCTCCTAAATGGTTTTCTCCAATCCATTTTCTGTACAGCTGTGAAAGTCAGCTTGCTAAATGTTAATTGAATAATGTCAGTTTTTCTGTTAAAATTCTACGGTGCCTTCCCATTTATTTTAAGACAAATTCTAGAATCCTGAGGTCTACAAGAACTGGCCCTGCCATCCTCATCAGGTATTCATTGCCAAGCTCCAAGCTGAATTGGTCTGCTTTCAGATTCTCAAGGATTCCAAACTCCTCCCCATCTCAGAGACTTTGCATAAGCTCTTTCTCTTGACCAAAACACTTTCTCTCCCCTCCCCTCTTTTCCTCAAATCTTAAGTGAAGTCCGTTGCTCACTCCCGCCTCCTGCCTAGATGGAGTCACAAGTTCTGTTATATTACAGTCTCATAGATTTCTCCGTTACCGTTACACAGTTGAAATCAATTAATTGCTTAACTCCTTGGCTTAAGGACTGTTTTTCTTGCTAAATATAAGCTTCATGATAGCAAGAACTGTGTGTGTCTTATTTACCGCTGTATCCCTAATGCATGGCATGGAACCTTAAACATAGCACACATTCCATAATTTAATTCTAGCCCCTCCTGCAAGGCAGATGCTGTACTAGGCATGGACTATAGCAATGGGGAGAGGTAGTCTGTGACCTCGAGGAACACACAGTTCCATGATTAATCCAGTAAATTCTGCAAAATTCTGTCAGTTTCTTTCTCTTTTCCCATTTATTTTGGTTCAACTTACTCCATATACTGCATTGTCTAGCTTTCAGACAACAATTGACTTTTTGATAAATAGTAAAGAAAAAGAAAAGATTTAAAACCTCTGTCTTTTTAGTGTCATCTGTTATTAGTTTTCCCTCTCCAGCTAATAAATGGACACTATTTTTCTTCCACCTCTTCTTATGTCTGATACACTTAAAGAATGTCTATTTGTGTCTCCCTTTGTCCCTTGAAAATTACAGTGCATTCCTTGCTTTAGATTTTTTTATTATTGACATAAAAAGCCATTATATTAGCCTTCCTTCTTGATGATTCTTACTGTCTGAAAACTTCTATTTATATTCCATCTTTCTTTCATATAATGTCCTGTTGTTGTTAGGTATGTATGAGCATTCTTTATTTTTTCCTATTTGTTCTATGCATAGAGGTCATTTTTCTACATTTTCATGTCATTTCCTTAAGAGATATTAAGGAATCATTTCATTTGCTTAGTTTTACTTGTGATTATAAAATGGCACATATTCATAGTAAAATGAAAGAAAGAGGAGAAAGGGAGGGAGGGACGATTGGAAGGAGATGGGTAGGAAATTTGATTCTTCTGAGAGCTGGTGTACATGAGGGAGAGATAAGGACAGAGAGACAGGGACTGTGAAATTTTAAAAAAGAGGTTGGGAATAGGGAACTGAGGAGAACAAGGGTAAGAGAGGAGTCTGAAAACAGTACATGGAACTAAGTAAAGGTGAAATACTCATATTCACCTTGACTTTTAACCTCCCATCAGCTGACACCAGTCCAAATCCTGCATTCGCCTGGGGGAAGAGATGATGAACTAGCAGCACATCACTGTAAACCCACCTCTCTTTGGGTAAAACAGTTCAAAGAGATGCCAGCCTGTGGGTGGATAGACAGTGTCATCTGCAGAAGGGAAGCTCTGGTAAACAAACGCATACATAATTTTCCTTTCTGATCTTTTTAATATCTTATTTGACACGTTCAAAAGATTATCTATGCCTACATGTTACTTTGAAAGCAAAACAGTAACAATTAGCCCCTGCGACTCCTTCGTCACCAACCCCAGAACTAAGACACTACCATCAACCTCTACATTCTCCCGTTATGCCATTGCCCCAATTCCTCCTGCCCCACCCAAGGTGACCACTATCCTAAGTTTCATGTTTATCAACCCATTGCTTCTACACCTACACACACGATGTTATCACGAATATATGTGCACTTAAACAATGCATCTATGGGGGCGCCTGAGTGGCACAGCGGTTAAGCGTCTGCCTTCGGCTCAGGGCGTGATCCCGGCATTATGGGATCAAGCCCCACATCAGGCTCCTCTGCTATGAGCCTGCTTCTTCCTCTCCCACTCCCCCTGCTTGTGTTCCCTCTCTCTCGCTGGCTGTCTCTATCTCTGTCGAATAAATAAATAAAATCTTAAAAAAAAAAAAAAAACAATGCATCTATGAGCTAAATGTAACCATTTGTTTTAAAGCAAACATGTGCCTACAGCATCTGAGAAACACACAACTATTGCCTAGATCACATGCTTTGCCTGCGCGCACTATCCTTGAATTCCAGGAGGTGGGGTGGGGTGGGAGGTGGGGAAATGAAGGGTTTTGTCCATCCATGGACACTTTTGGAAATGGAAGTAAAGAGATCATCGCAAATAGTTTGCACAGAATACCAAAAGGATAAGCAGAGAGAAAAAAGGGGGGAAAGGAATGTAGAAGCACTTTGAAAGTGCTTCCTCTAGAAACGGAGAATCGGTGAGTCTGCCGACAGAGCAAGTTTGGGGCTTAACACCAGGTTCTCCTTATCGCTATGCTTACTACTAAACGGTTAACAGAAAACTCCTAAAAATAAAATGTTTCCTGATTTCAATCCCTGAACAGAAAACATTCTCATGTTTTCTCCTCCTTTCAAGATTTGTTTTCACTGTAAAAGATCTAGTATACTTTCTTAATAGAAAAAAAAAAAATTAGGGGCGCCTGGGTGGCGCAGTCATTAAGCGTCTGCCTTCGGCTCAGGGCATGATCCCAATGTTCTGGGATTGAGCCCCACATCAGGCTCCTCTGCTAGGAGCCCGCTTCTTCCTTTCCCACTCCCCCTGCTTGTGTTCCCTCTCTCGCTGGCTTTCTCTCTCTCTCTATCAAATAAATAAATAAAATCTTTAAAAAAAAAAAGAAATTAGTGAACTTTGAAAAAAAGAAAGAAAGAAACAAACAAACAAAAAAGAAGCAAAGAAAGAAAAAAGATTCCCTGACTGGAAGGAGTTTACTTTTCACTGCCTTTTGTATTTATATGAGAAGACTCAATATTATAAAAATGTAAACTCTTCTCATTTGAGCTATAAATTGAATGAAATTCCAAAGTCCCAGCAGATTTTGTTTAGATACTTAATAATCTGATTCTGAAATGTCTGTGCCTGAGCAAAGGCCAAGATTAGCAAAACCATTCCTGAAGAATAAGATAGGAGGGATTGCTCTACCAGATTTCAAGACATTTGTAAAACAATGGTAATTAAAACAGTGTGGCAGTGATACAGGACGGCACAGTGGGACAGAAGAAAGCCCTAAGACAAACCCGTGAACATATGGAAGTCTGATAGGTGACACAGAGGACATTGCAGATTGCTAAAGAAAAAAGATACTCTTTCATAAACGTCGCTCGTATAACTGACTAGCCACGTGGAAACCATGAAATTAGATACCTGCCTCACACACCTACCAGCAGACCAACTCCCAGATTGATTAAAGATTTGACGATTAGAGGGGGAAAACCTTCAGAAGTTATAAAAGAAAATATAAAGTATCTATGAACTGGACCTGAGGAAGGACTTCTTAACACAAAGAACTAGACATTTTGTGCCCACTGGATTGGCAGAAATTCACTCAGAAAATAACAAGTGTTGGCAAGGGTGTGGATCAAAGGGAAGTTATGCAGACACTGCTGAAGGAAGTGTAAGTTGGAGTAATTGAAATCACTGTGGAAAGCAGCTTGGCTTATCCTGTAGAGTTGAGTATTTGTCTACTTGTGTATGACACAGCGATTTCACCCTTAGGTGTGTATTAGAACAGTGCTTCCCTAACTTTAACGAGCATCAGAATCACCTCGAAAGCCACACAACGTGGGGAGATTCTCGAGATTCTGATTCGGTAGGTCTGGGATAAAGTCTATGAATGCGTATTTCTTAGAAGCACCCAGGTGCTGAGGCTGCTGATGGTTTCCAACCACAGCTGGAGCAATGCTTCTCCAGATTTCTTCACTTGTGTCTTGGGTAACAGGAATAAGAATATTCAAAGTCGCATTGTTTGTAACAGCAAAAATCTGGACACGACCCAAATATCCATCAACAGAAGAATGGATAAACAAAGTGTGGTATGTTCACACAATAAAGTATCATACAATATTGAAAATGAATGAACAATAAGTACAGGTAACAACCTGGATAAATCTTAGAAGCATAATGTTAAGTGAAAAAAGTGACTCACAGAAAATTACATTCAGCATGATACCACTTTTATAAAGCTAACAAATTAAATAATAGATTTCTTAGGAGCAAATGTATGGGTAAAACTAAAATATGAAGCAAGGGAATGGAAAACACAAAAACGGGAAAGGGGGGACTCACCTAACTAGATGCCACCATGTGGGTGTTACGGTACCTTTTCGGGTGGGCGGCAGGTTCTCGTGTGCCTCAGAACTCTCATGTAAGTTACACGTACGCCAAAATTTGTTATAAATATTTGTCATATATATATATATGGAAAACATAGACATAGTACACATAAAATGGAAAACAATTTTTAAATGAGTGCCAGACACCCAGGTAAGCTAAACAGATTACAAGGAAAGGAAAACTGTAATAACAATTAAAATACTTTGGACTTAGTAAATGACAGAAATGATCCTGGAGGAAATGTAGAGGACAAACTCGAGATGTCCTGTTGCAGAGGAAAACAAAAAGATTGAAAAGTGATGAGAAAGGAGAGGATAGATGTGCCGGCTGCAGGACGGAGGGCTCACAACCAGACTTCTGAAACGAGCGGAGCAAACAGAAAGAAAAAGAAGTCAAAGCTATATTTAAAGAAAACTCTCATAGGTTGAAAAAAGGCCTTAGTCTTTCTGATCAGAAGTACTCCCCCAAGGGGCGCCTGGGTGGCACAACGGTTGGGCGTCTGCCTTCCGCTCAGGGCGTGATCCCGGCGTTGTGGGATCGAGCCCCACATCAGGCTCCTCTGCTGTGAGCCTGCTTCTTCCTCTCCCACTCCCCCTGCTTGTGTTCCTTCTCTCGCTGGCTGTCTCTATCTCTGTCGAATAAATAAATAAAATCTTTAAAAAAAAATAAAAAAAATAAAATAAAAAAGAAGTACTCCCCCAAATATCAGCAAATTAATGCAGAAACCCACATTGACACATTTCTGATAAAAGTTCAAATATCAAGAATAAAGCATGACTTCTGTACACATTCTGGCAGAATACAAAAGATAGAAAATAAACAGGCTAGCCAAACATAAAATAAAATTCACATTAGCTTCAAATTTCTCTTGCAACAACAAATACAACAACAACAACAAAAAGATTTCAAAGTTCATTTGGAAAAATAAATGGATATGACTAATTAAAGAAAGTTTGAACAAAAAAAGAAAAATTATAAATGAAATGAACTTGAATCTCTAGATATTAAAATGTAAACTACAATAATGAAAATGATGTAAAACTAATAATACAATATTATATTACATATTATAATGTTATAATATATATTATATGTATTTATATATTTTTACATATATAGATATAAAACTTGTTATGTGATAGATGGGTTTAAGAATAAGTTATCAACTGTATGATGTTACAACTAGTTGTAGAATAATTTAGAAAATAATTAGTACCATATGGCTAAATAGTTTTCAATGAATTAAGAGGTTATGCTTTTAAATCATTATATAAAAAGAACGAGAAGAAATATCAGTGAAGATTGATCCGATCCTTGTGTGAGGAAGGACTTTCTAAGAATAAAAGAAGTGAAAGAAATCAAAAGAAGAAAATGGATATATTTTCCTATAAAATTTTAAAAAATTATCCATATCAAAAAAATCATAAACAGTGATTGTTCAATATACATTCCAAAGATTCTTACCAATAATATTAAAAGACGTATTACAAATCAATAACAAAAAGGTGGAATCCCTTTGGAAACAGGGATGACCGTGATAATCACTTCACAAAGTTTACTTCAAATCAAAAATAGAGAAATTGTAGTTGAATAAGAGCAAATTGAACCACTGAGATTTTTTTCATTTATATGATTGCTGATGATAAATTATTTGGCATTTTAAATATTAGGAGACCATATTTAGCAGCCATTTTGAGGGCACTTCTAGTTCATTAAGGTAGGTGGTTGGGCAAGCCTTAGAGCTCACTAGTCAGGGCAGATTTAGTGCTATTCTGCTGACAAAGGGGCTTTGAGACTTTGTTCTGATTTATGCAATTCAACAGACATATTTAGGCAGCTGATGTTATAGATGACCACACAAGGGGGGAAAAGATCATTAAAAGGTTTCTGCCTGGGAAGATGAAGGCTGAGAAAACATGCATGATGTTTTTAAGACCTTGAGTAGCATGCCCACACTGAATGGCATGAATATGGAATTCCAGAATTGTGAGGAGGGAGGAAGCCCCCAAACAAATTAGGAAGCCCTTTTTTACATGGAGAGTTATGAACACTGAAGTCATTAAGCCATGATCGGATACAAGAGCAAATACAAAACAAATACAAAATATATCTTGTATCAAGTATAAAAGCAAAATATGGTAATAGCAAATACCACAGAAATGAAGGTGGCAGTGAATAACATGTGTGGGTCAGAGATCAAATATTTATTAATCAGTTACAAATGGATGCCAGAATGGCTAAAAGCCTCACATTCTTTCAGTTTAGAATCATTCTTTTTAGTTTAGAATTATTGAGGATGACCAAGAATTAGCACCATGGTTTGCAAACATTCTTCTGTTTGTGTTTCTGACTCTGGAATCCAGGACCCTGGTCTCTTGCCTGGAGGACCTTCATCTCCCTCCCACCACACTAATAGTCTTTAGTGACAATATTTGGAGAATGACATTTGGATTCTTATATTGATGACAATCCTGAAGATTGGAAATCTTCTATTCTACAATTAAACACAAGTCATAAACCAGTATGAAAATAAAGTCATAGGAAAAGAGAGTTGAAAATTTAAGGCCCTGATGGGTTATTATTTCATATGTGAAAAACTGATTCATTTGTTTTGCATGCCCATCTGAGTCCACCCCACTTAAATTTCCCCATTTGGTCAGTTGAAAAGGTCACTTTAGACAGTGCCCATTTCATTATAAACCCAAGGTGAGCACTTGATTGGGTTGACATGCTGACAGGATTAAGGTCTCTTTAGTCATGATTCGCTGTACCCCTGCTAAGAAGTGGTTTCTGGCCTGTGTGTTGGTATGTTTACTCATGATACTCAACATGCTTCTTTCTCTGACTCTCCACCTCTCTATTCTCCTCAGGACTATTGGCTCTCTCTTCTTTACAAGCGCCTGATCGGCCCCAAAGTCTTGGCTGTGCATGTGGCCGGGCTTCAACGGAAGCCACGGCCAGGCCGAGTGATCCGGGACAAACTAAGGATTTATGCTCACTGCACAAACCACCACAAGTAAGTCTTCAGAGAGATGTCACAAAAAGCCACTCCCGAGGGGCTTCAGGCTTCAGGCCCCTCTTAGAATTCCATACCATTTGGGACCCCTGTAAGACTGACTGTAAACTGCTTCTGGAATCATTATCCCTGTTCTTTGCAGATTTCAAAGGACCTCTGATAAATAGCTTTTTCTCCAAGTGAAACCATTTTCTCACTCTCAGAGGATTGATACACAAAACGTTCATAAAAACACATGCCATTTGTTCATTTACTTCTTCATCCAACAAATTTTTATTGAGCATTTTCTCTGTGCCAGTTGATGTAATGCCCATGAGGCATTTTGTGCGTACCTAGCCCTGAACCAAGGCTAGAGATATAAAATTTGTTCCTATGATCCAGCAGCAGAGCTTGAGGAAATATGTCTACCTTTCCTTTTTTTTTTTTTTTTAAGATTTTATTTATTTATTTGCCAGAAAGAGAGAGTGAGCACAAGCAGGGGGAGCGACAGGCAAAGGCAGGCAGAGGGAGAAGCAGGCTCCCTGCTGAGCAAGGAACCCAATGTGGGGCTCGATCCCAGGCCTCTAGGATCATGACCTGAGCCGAAGGCAGATGCTTAACCGACTGAGACACCCAGGCGCCCCATAAGTCTACCTTTCTAAGGTGCGTGCTGGAGTGCTCTAGCACTAGAAACCTAGCCCTCGACCCACGTGTCCCAGGCTGGAAAGCCCGAGGGAGTCATGCCAGCTCTAGAACCATTTTCAGAATCTCAGAAATCTTTCCAGCTATTTTAAATCTTAAGAGGTTAAATAAGATCTGGGCTTCCTTTTGTACAGGGCCGAACTTAGAACAATCAGTGTGGCAATGTGTGGTTATCCTTCTCTCTTTGATCTGAAGCACTGGTTGTCATTGAATTGTCTGTAAACAAACAAGAAAAATAATTATCATTAAATAAATAAAGTGAGGCAGATAAAATTTTAAAACATGAGGATCAGAAGATAAAAACTGAAAACTGAGCCTAAAGCCAAACCCATCTGACCAAATATGGCTTTCTTACATCACTTCCTATTTAAGGAGCAGAGTAGGCAGCTCTGAAAAAAAAACTCTTTCTCTTAATGCAGGTGGAGGAGGGGAGGAGGAAGCCAGTGCCTCCAGCCAGACCTTCATTCCGGTGGGCCTATCAGGCGCTGATCATGGGCAGTGGATAGCACAAAGAGCTCCAGTGGTCAGATTACAACCGACGCTCCTTCCCCTTCCTTGATGAGAGAGGAGCCAAGTCAATTAATTTATCAGGATAAGATTTTTCAAAGAATCACTCTGAACATAGTGGGGCCAGGGCCAGTTGTCTTGTCTGTAGATACAAGTGCCTATTGTGGATGAGAGGAGGCTGGTTTGGGCCGAGGCCAGAGGCTTTCAACGTCCCTTTTGCTCAACAGGAAGCTCAGTCCAATACCTGACAGAGAGTGACTGCTTTATGGCTTCGGCTGGAGTTATCTGATCACCACACAAGGATACATTGTACTCCTTGTCTCCACCCTGGCCCTGAGGTAACCACTCAAAAGGAGGACCCCCAGCTTCAAGAGAGAAATATTACCCTTGGCACCTTTTGTCTCTGTTGGGAAGCACATCAGTTGTGCCCTTTATATTATCAGTCTGAGGAACCGGGGGGACGTTTCAGTAGCCATGGGCTTAGCAGGATTTGGGTGTCCTCACAGAGGGCTCCTCACATAGTCTCATCCCAGTGCTCATCCTCACATTCTTTGACATGCTTGTGGGGAGTTGTCACTAATATTCTGAACATACCATGAACTCAGGGCCAATGTCTCATTCATTTTTGTTTTTTCAGTGTCTAATATGGTGACTGGCATGAAGAAGAGCTCAGCAAAATGTTTGATGAATGAATGAATGAATGAGTGCAGAAATAGGGCATCAAGATATCATGGATGATTTATAGCTCTTGCGTTCCTCCCCTTTGATATCAGCACATCAGCCAGAAGGAGATGGTGTGGTAGAATGGCTAAGAATTCTACCATTCGCTAGCAGGAGACCTCAAACAAGTTACTAAAATCATCTGGATTTAATATTCTCTCTAATCACCAGCTCTCCTCTGCTTTCTGTGGGAATTCGTCTCAGAACCTCTCTGGGGAAACGGTGCCACCGCACTTCTGTCAGTAACGCCCCTCTTCCCCATTAAAAAAGGAAGACAAGCCTTGACTGATCTATTGCACATATGGCAATAATGATAATAACAAGGGGGAGGGTCTTTTTGTTCCTATTGGAAAAGTAAGCCCACAGTGGATGCACTGAGCTGGTTGGGGTTGCAGGTCTCCTCCATGTCAGTGGGTGTCAGATGCCCCAGATTGGCAGGAACAAAGATAGGACAAGTGTCTCTGTTCCTTCTCCCTGGGAAGCTGTGTGCCCTATCTGTGCCCCTTCATCCTCTGCAACAGTCATGAGGAAGCACTACTGATTCACTTAGTTTATTCATGGTCAACAAGCTCACGGTCACAGAAATGTCCCAGAGTGGGCATGTTGGCTTCACACTATTCACTCGTGACCAATACTCTGAAAATATACATCCTTGGTCAAAACAGGGATTGAGTGAGAAAGTATAAACTTACCAGTAGAACAACCCAGAGACACTGTCTGTTGAAACAACTCCTGCACTCCGGTGTATACTGAGCACTTGCTATGTGCCAGGCATCTGGCCAGATATCTGCACTTACACTACCATATTGAATTCCAAAATCTTAATGGTATCACCCCTCAATGCAAATAATAACAACATTAATAACGCAAAGAATTTTTCACTTGGGAAGAACCCTTAGAGATCTTTTGGCCCAATGTCCTATACAACAGAAATTCCTTTTACAACCTCCTTGGCAGTTAGGCAACTTCTATGTGAAGACCGCACTGCCTTTCATGGCACTCTCTTACATTGTGCTTTGTTTCTGACCTAGGAGAGTGTTGTGTTTTATGATTGATTTAGGATCAGAAGTTCAATACACATACCAACACCACCAGCAGGGGCTCTGCTGCCTTCTGTTCTAGAGTCAACAACTTAGGAGCCCGGCAGTGTGGCAGTTCTCGCCTTAGACCTTCTTGTTCAGAGAACAAATCTGTTTTGACTGGGAAACGTTGTTTTTATAAACCATTCTGCTGAAACAATGTATGTTTCTGAGGAGGAGTGGAGGTCCTTAGCCAAGTTGAGAACCAATTGGAACCTGGTGGATATTGAAGCAAAATTGAGCCTTTTGGGGTTCAAGTTTGTTTATTATTGGCAAAACACGACTTCCTGTTTTTTTAGAAGAAATTTTTTTAAAGGCTCATAAAAAAGGTTCCTGAGGCTTCTTGGACATCAAATGACTCTTACAAAACAATATTTTGATGAGTTAAGTGTAAATGAATCAGAAACATGTGGATTAAATTTCCCTTAAAATACACAGGGGCTTTGAAATTAGGGGGAAAAAATGTTTGGCAAAACATGGCCTGACTTTTACAGAACCCAAAAACTTTGAATAAGATTTGGAGACAATGGACCAAACCAGTTCTCAAACTCATGGGCTTTCACTGGAAATGACCATGGATTCCAAAGCACCATCTTCTCTTCCCTTTCCTTGTCTCCCAGCTTCACTGGAGACATTTCTAGAACAGTGACTGTTTTTTATCTGGAAGTCAAGATGCACCTCTCCATTTGATGTCCCCCACCTCTTACAACCAGGATACTCCACTTTGAGCCTACCTTCCCTAACTCGCTTCCTCCTAGCCCCATGGCATCACAGAGAAGATGTTAGGCAGCAGAAGAACAGCCAGAAAGATGAACTCCAGATGCACAGATTCTCTGCTGGGGAAGAAGTCTGACCGTTAGTGAGACATGGAGTAAGACAGATGTTCTATCAGACAGAAAGGGCCGTTCGCTAAGAGAACCAAAAGCCACCTGGACTTGACATCAGAAGATGAGTGATTGCCTGTTAGCCACGCTTTCAGTCAGACCTCATCTTCTTAGGCAACAGATACTCCTCCAAGATTATTTTTCTGTGGGCAGAGAATATATATTCATCAGGAATCTGGATTCTCGACACAGTACTTTCAGGTTGGTGCTGCAATTCCCGGCCAAGAATGTGTTTTCGCAGCCAAACGACCTCGGCTTTACATCCTTGCCCATCGGCCAAGCAGAAGGGACGACTGAGGCAGTCTTCAACGCCAGTTCCTACCTGAGGAGGCTCCACGAATTCCGTGAGAGCCTCTGCACTTGGGTCTCTGAGCTGGCTCTTAGTACCGGTTTGTCTCCCCCAGGGGAACTATGTAAATGGAAATCAGACCATTGCCAAGCAGCTTGAAAAGACAGCTTTCCCTGCAGCAGTGCTGTGATTTCAGGTCTCCCTCCCACCCACCACTTCCCCACATCCCACCCTTCTGCTCTAGTCTCCCAAGGCTCATTCTGCCCCAGCTCCGCAGAGGAAAAACTCATAAATGCAAGCACAAGTCTCTCCCTCCTCCACTGCGGGCCTTTGAGAAGGTTATCTGATGGTAGTTAGCAAGAGTTTACCACAGTGTGGCAAAATTGGTTACCCATGCATGCCTACTTTTGCTCACACTGAAGCCCAAAATACCTGTAGTTAATGGTGTTTCACTCAATTTCCTCAGCAAAGCTAAGCTTAAAACCCACCAATGGAATATAGTTGGTGTTCTTTTAATGACGGTAAATGCTGACGCAGGCTAGCAGCACCTTTCTTCTGAGCTCTGGTGACACAAGTCTGCTCAGTAAATGGGCATTCTCTTCTGATCTAACTCAGCTAGCTCCAAAAACTACTTCACATGCTTCAGAAGATTAAGAAGGACCAGAGGAGGAGGAACCAGAGAGAAAAGTCATTTAATAATTTATCAGAATATCAATGCAGGCGTTCAGAAAGCCTTTGAACACAATAATGTGCCCTCCTACAGATGTAAGAAAAATTATCTGACACACAGTCAATGAATATACTTTGGGAATTCTTCTCCTAACCTTAATGGATTGCTCTAGACAAGTGGTTCCCACACCCAACTCATCTGCCCAGTATCCTAGAAAGATTTACACACACACACACACACACACACACACACACACATTCCTAGCCCCCATAACAAATGCATGGAATCGAAATCTTCAGGATGAGTCCTAGCAACTGTTTTATTAAAAGACAAAAACAGGGGCGCCTGGGTGGCACAGCGGTTAAGCGCCTGCCTTCGGCTCAGGGCGTGATCCCGGCGTTCTGGGATCGAGCCCCACATCAGGCTCCTCCGCTATGAGCCTGCTTCTTCCTCTCCCACTCCCCCTACTTGTGTTCCCTCTCTCGCTGGCTGTCTCTATCTCTGTCAAATAAATAAATAAAATCTTTAAAAAAAAAAAAAGACAAAAACAACTGAAGTTATCATGTTGACCTGCCCTTAGTCATTCAACTCTTAATTAGCACCTTTAGAAGCAGAGGTGAGTGACCCAGAGGCTAAGGGATGCTGTTTCTGCAGGAATGATATTTTCCTCTGGGCAAAGTTGACTTAGAGTTTCTCTGAACTCCTCCTTTGAAGGCAGGACTGGGTCATTTCTTCTGTTTCCTCTCATTAACCCATCCAGATGGGGCCCTAGGGGACCCCTTAGAAACAAAGTATTTTTTCCTACAAGAAAGAAGGAAATCATTATAGTTCTGTTGATACATGGTGAAAGGCTCTTGCATGTAGGCATATAGTTCTTCCAGGCTTCTGACCATCCTGTGCGGGTTTAAAAGTATTCCAAAATGTGAATAGTTTTATAATCTTGGTGTAGGTAAAACAGCAAAGGCAGAAATCAAAAAGATCGATAAATTTGACTACCTTAGAGTTTTTAACTTTTATACATCAGAATACAGTGTAAACAAACTGAATTGGTCAAAGAAACCTGGGGGAAATTTTGCAACATACATGCAGACAAAGGATCACTATCTTTAATCAATAGTTTTTATAAATCAGTAGGAAAATGGTCAAAGGACATGAATAGTCCATTTACAAGAGAAGAGATGAAATGGCGAACAAGCAAATGAGAACAGTGATGCACCTCAGCCCGGATTTTTTAAAAATACAAATTAATACAACGTCGAAATCTCACTATCACCTCTCAGGTTGAGAAAGGTATTTTAAAAAGTTAATATCCATTATTCTTAAGGGTATGAGGAAATGGGTGCTCTTACAGACAGTTGAACAAAGCAAATTGGTACAAGCTTTCTAGGCAGTTAACATCAGTGTTAGCAAAATGTGTGTATCAGTCAGGATAGGTGAGGTTATGCTATGATAATGGAGGACCAACAAATCTCCGTGGCTTTGGATAAGAAAGTGTGTTTCTCGTGCATACTACGTGTCTGTCATGGCTCAGCTGTAGCTCTGCTCCGCATCACCTTCGCTCTAGGATGCAGGTCAATAGAACAGCCTCTGTCGAGAACATTGTTGGTCTCCTGGCGCAGGGCAAAGAAGCATGGCAAAACACAGGCTACTTCTTAAAACGTCTCTGCAGAGATTTTAACACATCCACCCACATTTCATTGGCCAAAGCCAATCATGTGATCCCTTGGGTTCAACATAGCAGGGACAGAAAATCTTCCCACAGGGAGGGGCATCACTAGGAATGAAACAGAGGATTTGGGTAGGAATCATGCCCTGTGCCTTCCCTTAGACCTATGTGTCCAACTTCCAGGACTTCATCGGAAATAATGGTGACAAGCAAAAAGTTTATATAATACCATATTGTAATTTTGTAATGGCAAATTTTGAAGAAATGTTAAGTCCCAAAAGCTAGGGGGGTAACTAAATAAATTGTTACATTTCTATAACTGAAAAATTTAGCATTCTTCTGTAAGTAGAAGAAAATACAATAACATAATAAGATGGGAATATGTTTAAGATGGTCACGAACTGAAAAAACAATGTGGTTCCAATTAGATGAAAATTGAGAAATATATATGTATGTGTCAAAGTACTCGGTAAATATTTGAATTAATACTGAATTAATAAACAAAATACTGGAAGGATATTTACCAAAATTTTATCATATCTCAAGATACTTGGATTATGGGAGAATTTTCTTTTTCTTCCTTGTATTTCTCTGTATTTTTCCTTTTTTTCCCCTGAAGTCAGCATGTTTTTTCACACTCAGAAAAAGATATTTTGTTTTCTAAAATCATTGTAATATATTTAAACAAAAGCAAAAGGAGTGTGGTGGGAAGCGGGTATCTTTTTTGCAAGAAACCACAAATAATAACAAGGCCTTCCTGTCTTTGAACGTCAAGGATGGCCAAGAATCATAAAATAAGTGCCCTTTCCTGGGGTGGTCCTGTTTGGTGCAGTCTATAAATTATTTAGCAGCATCTCACTGACCACTTTATTTCCGTCTTACCCTTCTCCCTCTCCATCTCAGCCACAACTATGTTCGAGGGTCCATTACACTTTTTATCATCAACCTGCACCGATCAAGAAAGAAAATCAAACTGGCTGGGACTCTCAGGGACAAGCTCGTGCACCAGTATCTGCTGCAGCCCTATGGACAGGAGGGGCTCAAGTCCAAGTAAGTGCAGAGGTAGAAATAGCTAAAGAGGAAGTCAGCAGGAGCTGGGAAGGGAAGGATCTAGAGCTGTCCCTTCCCTGCTGCTAATTCACTCGGAGGCTCAGTGGGATGGAGTCAGGGCACTGCTGACTCCCTTTGGGACCTTTGTCAAGCCCGTCCTGGTCTCTAGGCTTAGATTCCTCAGCTGTAAAGTCAAATGGTAGACAAAATATTTCTCAACAAGGGCATGTTTGGTATCTGAGCAAGACAATTCATTATGAAGGATGATCTCATTTCAAGCTACTTATTCGCATCCTAGGTCCCTGCCCACTAAATGCCAATAGCACCCCCTAGCCATGTGATGACTGAAAACCCTGGGGGTTGAGAACCATGCCCCTTTCAGCTGTAACATTCTGTAATGCTATTATAACGCCCTGTTTGTCAGCATCTACGAACCTTGTGGGGCTTATACGGAGGAGCACTGGACAAAGGGTCGAAAGTTCAGAGATCAAGAGTCTGTTCTGCCCCTAAATTTATAACTTTGGACACATCACCTCTTGGATCTTAAGTTTCCTTATCTGAATGTTAGAAGAGACATTATATTCTGGGGACCTTGTGATTCCCTCAACCTCTATAAATATATGAATCTGTGATACTCCCTATCTCCCTCGGTCTCTACCAGAGACTGCTGACAACAATTTCTCTACAAAGAGAAAGCAGCTCTACGCCACAGGGAGAAGAGCCTGGTCAAAGGCAAGGCCAGCTCAGCCTCCGAGTGAGGCCTCCCAGGAAGGGTACGGGATGCTGTACAGACTGGGGGCCTTCCTACTCCATTTTAACTGTTTACCAAGTTTAACAAAGCTGTGAACTTGGAGCAGGTGGCTCGCACTCCCACAGCCGCCCACAACTATTTGCGCTATAATTGTTCGCTGTTTCACTGCAACCTTGGTGGCTTGCATTTGGCTTCCAACTGTATGTGCAATGGGAACAAAACACAATCTGGGAAGTCACTTACTGAGTCTCTTTAGCCCACCCTAGATCTGTATTTTCCGTCTTGGTTCACATACTGACTCTTTTCTCTGGCTACATGTACATTACATCTACTTTTCTTTCCTCTCAATCCCACCTGACTCTCTTGAGTATTTTATCCCATCTCTTTCTATTTCCCAGTCATTTGTGACTAGTGTGCTGAATTCCTGGTCTTCATCCTCGGCAGGAGAACCAGTTCTGGTGCCAGCTTCACTAAATAATTGTTTAAATAATCCTTTAATCCTAATCCCTTGGCCTCAGGGTTCTCATCTACAAAATTCAGGAGTTGCTGTATGTTTGGTAAGGTCCCTTCCAGCTCTAAAGTTCTCATCCTGGGTCTGATTTTCTGAGGATCACGAGTGTGTTCAAGTTTCCCACTGCCATTCACTAGTGACCTGCAGAGTCGTTTCTGGCAGAAGGGCTGACACCTCAAGCAGTGATTGTGATCATTCACGGTCCTCTGGAGCCAGAGATTGGAAGCTGAGCCTGCCCAACATTGGAAGACCGTGTGTACTGCGTGGAAGGAGCTGGCCGAATGCCTTAGTCTAACAGGCCACTTGCTGGCTGTGTGTCCTTAAGCAAGTTACATAATCTCTATAATACAGTCTCGGTTTCTTCATCTCATGGGGAGAGGAGTAAACAAGGTAATCTATGGAAAGTTCCTGACACAGAGGAGGATTGCAGGAAATACCCATTGCCTTTCTTCTCCTCAGCTTGGGACTCTAGCTGGCTGGGGAAGAAGAAGGAAACAAGTGCTCTCTTTCTAACATCTCTAAAATGTTCTTCCAAAGCAGAGTCTTCTCGGATTTGTAAGATAATGTGTTGCTAAGATGCTTGTTAAGATTAAAATAAAAATGGTATAAATGCAAAGCCATGAAACAGGAGGAGATGTAGTTAGAGGGTAGCATCATTTTATGAGCTTCTTCCCCCACCATCCAAGGGCACAGTCCTCCAACCTGCTTCTTCCTCTCTATGCCCCTGCCTCCAGGATTATTCCCCTGATGCTTGATCCCGGCCACACCTCAGCCCCTCCTGCCTATACCTGTCCTTCAGAGTGACTGAGGTGACTCCCACTGGCTACGGATATGCTGTATGTTCCAATCATGCTGTCTTGTACCTCGCCTTGTCACCATCCCAGTGAGAAGCTGTGTTATGGCCTTATTGAGAATGTCTGAGAGGGACAGGGACAAAGAGAATTTGATTGCACAGGGGGCCTGAAGAGGGATTTGGTAATGGCCACTGAGATCAAATAACAATGTTATACAATTGGAAGAAGAGGGAGCTGGGATCGGAAGGCCTGGATATGAATCCAGTTGCTGCCATTTACTCGTGTGGGCAAACTTTGGCTCCCTTACCTGTCAGACGGGGTGATTGTGAGAATCAGCTTAGAGCATGTGGGTGAAATACAGCTTTCTACAAATGAAAATTTCACACACCCATACATACGCATATGTATATGAGTAGAAATACAGACAGGCACACAGGATCTCACATATATCATCTTAAAGAGAGTTTTGGGTTGGAAGTCAAGAGAACTGGATTCCAGCCCTAATCCTGCCATTACCGCACTGTGGAGCTTTGAGCCCTTCACTTAATTCTCTAAGCCTGTTTCTCTCCTGCAAACTACTGCTAATTTGACACCTCTCCTGTTCTAGACCTCAGTGGCTCTGACCCTGTGCTGTGCCATCTTGGACGATAAGCTGCCAGCAGGGGCTGTCGAGTATATGTTCAGTGCCCCCAGTGCTCTGCTCAGTAACTACGAATGCGTGCAAGAGCCCTCAGTGGTTCTGAGATGGGGGTCTCACAGGAAGGGTGTGGTTTTAGTGAAGCAGACTCTGCAGGAAAGGATGAAAGGAAATGCAAGGAAGTGATTTCAGCCTTTGGTGCCTCCTTCTCTGTTTTACAAGCCTCTGGGGCCAGATTCTGTGTTCTGTGTCTGCTAATTCCTTGCTGCAGCCTGGAGCCATATTAGCTCAGAAGAGGATGGAAAGCTCTGGGAGCAAAGGAACCTATAATTGCTCTTGTCTGGAGGAACCAGAAAGAGGATATAGAGCAAGTCAGTGTGCCATTCAAGCCACCAGTTAGATGTTTTGGCCTGGTGTTTCAGGAGTAGAGAGATGCCAGCAAACCTTTATGACTGGTTGAGAACATGGGGTAATTCTCATTCTGTTGGAGTTGTCAGCAGGGCTGGGTATATTTGAAATCTCTGGAAAGGTATCTCCATGAGATCTCAGCGTTCAAGAATGTCAGGCATTGCACACGAAGCCCCCCTAGGGCCGCTAATCGGGCACAGTCTGAGCATCCGAGTCCAGAAATGAAGGTTCCTGTTTGTCACTTCATTGAGTGAGCCAATCATAAGACCCACCACTCGAGTCTCAATTCTCTATGTTGTGTGACTCTTGAATGAGAAATAGTTCTCATTCTTGGCATCAGACAAAAGGTGGGTGCCCTATATACCCTATAGGATAGGAGAAGGGAAGCTTCGAAAACTGCAGTGTGTACAAGAGGAGGGAGTTCTGTGTCTAGAATACATATTCTGTAAAGATGGCTGAAGGAAATAGGGAGATTTCATTCAGAGAGGAAAAATAAGGCAAGTCATGAAGACTTTCTTCAGATACTTCAGGGACTGTGCAGTGAAAGAAAATAGATTTAGCCTAGAATCCTCTAAAGTGACAGTAAACCAGGGAGTACAATTTAAAAGAGAAAGATTTCACCACAAAAAGAGCTCATTTTCCAAAGGCTCATCTGGCCTGACTGAGGACAGGGTTGTTAGGAAGTAGCCTTTCACTCAGAGAGTGAGCGGCCGTGACCAACAAAGAGGGGCTCCAAGATTCTCACTCAGTGGGAGGGTGAGCTAAAAGAGTTCTGCTTCCCATTGAACTCTGAAATTCAATTAGTCTCTTCCATTCTCCTTCCCCCACTCCCACCTCACTTTTAGAGCCTATGGTCACCAACCAAGTAGCTTCTTCAAGCCACTAAAAGGCCACACAAAGAGGCTGTGCTGTGAGAGGATGTGGCAGTAATATTGAGTTAGTTTTTCTCTGGAAAATCTCCAGCTGCAAGTCCGTCCTCTGTCCTGTTCCCTGGTTTCTCACCTTTCTGGGAGGAAGACTGACCATTTACACCCAAAACAATAATAGTTCCCATTCTGGATTAAGTCAAAAAGAACCTTTGAAGCATCTCTGCCATCCACAATGGAAAGACTCTGCACAACGCCGGATGTGATCACGAGTCAGTGAGCATTGTCCTCTAGGGAATCGGTTCTACCCAAGGCATGAATATCTCCAGTGTCTTTCAACAAACAGGGAAGCCACATGAAGCTGGGCCAAAGAAGTCAACTTACATCAAAAAACAGGACTCAACATTTTTAGGGAAAAGTCAAACCAAGAATGGGTGTTTGCTCACATCCCAGTGTCCTGCGCTGTGTGTCTCCTTCAATTCCATTTGAAGGGAAAACTATCCAAAATTACAAAAGAAGGAAACAACCTTCGTCACATTGACTGTTCTGCTCTGACACAGTAACCCGAGGGAGTCAGCCCCCGCTAAGAATCCTGGGGCAGAATGACGTTTTGAAGTGATCTGCTTCATTCTCCCTACCCTTAGATAGTCTGTGGGCAAAGCCATTGGGACTAGAAGATGCTCTAGGTTTAAAGACCTCTGGGAAGAAGTGCCTACAACTTCAATCCTGTCTAAACACTTAATTTGATAAGAACACTATGGCCCGCTGTGGCTGGGACTTTATAGATAATAAAGAGCTTTAAGAGCCATTATCTCATTTGACCCTCTGAATAGCCCCAAGAAGAAAGTAGAACAATCCCTGCCTCCCTCACACTTTAGAGTTTGAGAAACCGAATCTTAGAGCATTGAGCGACTCATTCAAGAGTCACACAACTATTAAGTGATAGAGCTAGAAAGTGTCTACCACCCAATTTTCCTGGCCCCAAGTCCAATGCACTTTCCTCAGTACCGTGCTATCCCAATAGTCCAGCAATAGAAAATTATAATGACATACTGACAGACATACAGTACGGATCACTGAACCCTATCATGATACTGTCTGCTTTCATTTCACTGTAGGCTGTTCACAGAATGAATGTGAAGAGCATCGGGTTACTCAGCAGTGTTCTCTCCTCTAGGCTAACTCACCTCTGTTCCATTAACTTTTCTTCACAAGTCCTAATTTCAGATCCTTCTTAAAAATTCTTCTCTGTGCTGCTTCTAAGATTCTTTTTCCCAGTCATATAGAATTTTAATAAAAGTGCTTTTCTTTTTCTCAGCAAAATTGGGGATTTCCCTTCTGTCTCTTCTATGCTCTTCTCAGACAAAAGGATTATTAAATACCAGCAGTGACTATAAATTGGTTTAATTCGAAGCCTATAAAAATCAGCTTTGACATAGTATATTCTGCCCCCCACACATAGGCACCGCTGGCTAGCTCCCCTTCCCTACTGGAGCGCGAGCCCAGAGTTACATCTCTGAGGGAGAGATGCTGGCTCGTGAGCCTTCTCATATGTCTTCATCCAGTCATCACCTTTTATTGAGATCCTACTTTGTGCCAGACATGACTTGTTCCCCTTCAGCCGTCTAACGTACAGTGGCAACTAATGTAGCTAAAATTTTAAATGAATTGTGGTCCCATACCTATAAAGAGCTCAGGAATCCCAAGTAGACAAATTAGGGGAAAACGTCTGAACATGAAGTTCAATGTAAATGGTAAATGCTTCATCTCAGAATGTCTCTTGACATTTTCCAGCCCACATCATCAGTAGCCTTCAAAGAGAGGGGGAAGGGGATTCTGAGGTCCTGTCCTCAAGGAGTTCATCTCTGTTATTAGAAACAAACAACTAACAGGAAGCAGCTTGTGGGTGGTGCCTGAGAGAGGTGTGGGGTAGTGCTGCTGCGGGGCTAATAGGTTCCATATCAAATGTTTGCATTTCATATCTGCATGGGCCTCTCCTTCAGCTGCCATGATGTTAGCTGAAAGAAACTTAAGGTTCCTGTGAACCTAGAATCTTCTTGCCTATTCTGTGAAGAGACGAACATATTTTTTTCTTCTCTGCAGACTGCTTATTTTTTCCATCTCTCCGGGACATGACTTTTGCTTTGATTTCACCCTCATTAAATCCTATATCAAAGAAAAACATTGGCATCTAACTGCATGCCTTTAGAGGGGTGTCGTTTGATGTTAGCCAAACAGAATAGTTCTGAAAATACTCAAGTTAACTCCCAGGTGCTAAGACTAAAAATATCTTCGTGTCCCTGTTGGAACAGACCACATTATGATACTTCATCTCCGGATTCAGAGCTTGGCGAGTGTGAGGGCTGAACTGGCCACCACCTGACCTACCACAGTCTCTCTCTAAAGATGACTGGAAGTGCCACATTTATTTTTGGGCATGGACGGTTCTGGGAAAAGTTGCTTGGGGAAAAGTCTTAATCCTAAGACTTCTATACCGAGACTTCTCACTCACACGCTTAGAAACAAAAACTGAAGACCTGCTTTCTGGGACCAAAGGGCCATTACTCCACTTACCTCAGCAGACTCAAGACATGTAAGTGTGGGAGTTCTACCCTGCTGATCTTAGTTGGTACCTGGAGTTTTTGAACTCTGTTTGACCAGACCCATTCCCTGCAGGTTCCCATTATCTCCACTTGTCTGGAATCATTTAAATGAGTTTCTTCTTAAAATAAACCATGTTATGAAAGTTCCGCAGTTATTAAAAGATGACTTTATAGAGGAAAAATTTGAGAGTACTCTTAGTGATCAAGAAGTTTCCTCTAGAACATCCCTGACAGAAAGCCCATCAGCTTCTGTTTGATGAGACTACTCATGTCATGAGTCAGCCCACTCTGGGACTCGACAGCTCTGATTATAGGAAAGATCCTCCTTGTATGTGGCCAAAGGGTGTTTTCTTCCATTTCTCCCCTTGTTTTAGAAAAATTAAGTGGAGTAAATCTATACCTTCTTCATAATAATTTTTCAATGTCTCCCCGTAGAGTTGTGCTCTCCAAGCCAAACACTCAACTCCTTCAACCATTCCTCAAATGGCCTGGCTTCAGATTGCTCACTATTCTGTTCACCTTGGAATCCATTGAGCTATAGAACCTTATCTCCTATGATTAACTGTTTAATTTTCTTACCTCAGACGAGCTCAGTTGCGGAGGTCCGAGACGGAGTAGGAAATGTGAGCATTTTGTTATTCCAATTTACCTCACAACACAGAACAGTAGTACTTTTAAATCTTTGCCGACTTCATAATGAAAAATAATACTCTCATCTTAATTTGTATTCTTCTGTTATTAGTGAGGTTGAAAATTGTTCATGTCTCTTAGTATTGCCTTTAGGCATTTGCTATGTCTTTTGCTTATTTTTCAATTGGGTTGTTATCTGTTTTATTAATGATTTGTAAGTTTTTTCTAACATGAGGCAATTTCCCCTTTGCTACCTATCAGATGTGTTAAAATATTTTCCCCAGTCTTTTATTTGCTGTTGTTCCAACTATTTCATTTTTAGGGTATTATCTTGACATACAGAAGTATTTCCTTTTTATATAGTTAAATCTATGTATCTTTTGCTTTGTGGTTTCTTCCATTCCGCTCATATATCTGTGTATTTATAGTCTGGAAATCAGATAAATATGTATCTTTATTTATTCTAGTTTCTTTTTTGTTTCATTTTTCTGTTTTTTTCTTTAATGCCTCTGGAATGTGTTTTGATATTCTGTGAGCGGTAAGGAACGTCTACAGTGCTGTTGGAGCCCAAAGTGTGTGCAGAAGCGGTTCACCCGCGCAGGGCATCAGGTGCTGGTTTTAAGAAGTCAGGAAAAAGAGGATCCTTTCTTTAAAGGCAAGCATTAGAGTGGAACCTCTTCCCCCGGAGGGAAGGGCCTGCTGTGCAGACACAGCCTCGTCCTGCAGCCCTGTTAGAAGGGCCCCGAGAGCCGGGGAGGAAGGATAAGCTGCAGAGCCCGGAGCACCGGGTGGCAGGGAAGGTGTGTGGGCCTGGGGCGATGACGAGCCGGCCGCGAGAGAGCGGGAAGGTGGTACTTAGTCTGACAGCGACATTCGAGCTAGTGTTCCAGATGAGAAAATCTGAAACGGACACTGTGAAAGTGGAAATGTAAATATATATGAGTCTGTATATTTATAAAAATACTTACATGTAAGGCTCTGAGTCAGTCTGTAGAAAAACTACAGAGAAGTAACTATAGAGAGAGACGAGCCTTACACATCTCTAGTTAATGGAAGCTTACTATTCACTGAACTTAGAGAATTTGGATTCTTTTCACCCTTGTGCTCATTTCAGGGTGTTCTGTGGTTCAAAAAGAGATAGTAGCCGTAACCAATGTATACAGCGTGATCTGAGTAAATAATTATATACGTGTCTGGAAAATGCAGTGAAAGTACTGAATGACATATTTGATCCCCCTGGGTTCCTCTGGGCTGGAAAGAGCTTGAACCAGCTTCGGTCTGAAGGGAGCGCTCCTGCCACACCCCAGGACCTGAGAGAAACCTCAGAGATGCCTTTGAGAACTTGCCCTTCAAGAACAGCACCGAGTCTTTCTTTTTAATGTTAAAGAAATGCAGGGTTCATTATCTATGCAAATGCTTCATCCGATTAGGTTCTTAATTCATCCTGGGAAGCGCCACACGCACGCTTCCCTGTGTGTACTGAGGCGTGTGCTCATCTCCCTGACGGAGCCGGTGGGGAGACATGAAGGGAGGCAGTTCTCTCGAAAGAGCAAAAATGCTCACTTCAGACTATTCAAAACAACTTGCCTTTGAAAAGTTCACATCTTACTTTTCAGGTTAAAAAGATGTGGCCTTTTGACATGGTACTTCGAAACAGTAAGAAAAGCTCTTTTTATTCAAAATAGATTCAGAATGTGATGGTTAGAAAGCTGTTTGAGTCCCCTCCACCCCCAGCTGCAAACATATTCCCACTCCCTCTCCTACTCCTGGTGCTCAACCCTGGTGAACCACCTGGGAGCTTTAAAAAGCGCCGTGCCCAAGCCACACCCCAGACCAATTAAACTAAAATTCTCCGGGCTGGGACCCAGGCACCAGGATTTTTAAAGCCCCCGAGATGATTCAAATATGTAGCCAAGGTTGAGAACCATTGTGGCTCCAGAAAATGCTGGAGCAATGTCCAGGCTGATCTGCATCTTTGATTTCACCCAGATTCCAGTCTTCATTTAGGCACTAAGCCATTTTGCCAAAGGTGCGAACATGCCACGAGCCCCTGGGAGTTGTCTATGACTAAGTGGAAGGATGTGTACGGCTCCCCAAAGGTTCTGTTGTTTGTTTTGTTTTAACTCCCAGATTAGTAATGTACAGATCGCTGTGCAGATTAGAGGATTATAAAATGCTTTTATACTTTACAGTGACTTGACATCTTAAACCAAGATGTTTAGGAATTCAGGGTTTTCACTTAGCACTCGGGTTGTTTTCTGAGATTCAGAATACATTTTCTTGCAGCTCACTCCCAGCAGCTGGAATCTCTCTGCACAGCTGTCCATCAAGGCTGTGGTCTCCCCTCCCCACCTTCACTCGCTTGGGGACTCTCGCTGCAGGCAGAGATTTCCATTGTGTTCCCGAGAACCCAGATGAAACGCTGGTAAACGAGCACTTTAGGCTGCAGCTCACGTGTTTCCGAGCAGTTGATTCTCAACTGAGGGGCAAGGAAGAAGAATGTGCAGTTCTGCTGCACTGAGAAGAAACGGCCCTTGTCTTCTCCCTTCTCCACACCTCCAGAGGCTGTGGTTTGGGTGACAGACAAACGCAAGCCGCAGGGAACTGGGAAGTCTTAATCCAGCTCGTCCCTATGGCAGGCCTGGGACCTGAATCAGTATTTCTTTGGCTGCCAAGCCTCAGGAAGGCCGTGACGACATGTAGCTTATTCCAGACGAAGGGCCTGGAGCCCCGAACTGTGGACCAGCCGCCCAACACCAATGATCACTTGGCAGACTACGTCTCCCCTGCTCATCTTTGCAAGAATGATTCAGAGTCACCGCACACTGTGCATTTTTACATCTGTGGGCCCTGGAACAGAGTCTGTGCCACCTGGGATGTCTTACTTTTCATTTTTGAGGGTGCACTTGATATTATAGGGAGCACTTTATCAAAATCCTATAAAACCAAGATATTTATCCCTTTGATTTAACATATTTGAATAGGTATCCAGGGAGCCATGACTTTAAAAAGATGGAACTGATTTTGGGTGTGGCTTCTGGACTTTATCTCATACTTTTACATTTGGAAAACCCATCTGCCAGCTGTGCACTCGCGTGTGCTCGCACACGCACACACCTGCCCTCTTACCGGACTCTCTTCATCCCACCTGCAGACTGCCCATACAGGAGATGCTTCTCACCTCCACGCTGACTCTTCCAGCTCCACACAGTTAGGGCTGGGGGAACCTGATCTCTCGCCACAGAGAATATTTTAAGACAAGAAAACAAGGCAGACCACAGAAGGTAAATATCGGAGAGGGGAGTGTAAGGAGGGAAGAGATGAATTCTAACCTGGCAATCTGGGAAGTCTTCGGGGCTGCGGGCCATTGAGTAGGAGCTGGAAGGATGAGCGATACAGCTAGGAAATGCTAGACCAAAGGAGATTCTGGGCAGTGGGATGAGCTTACTTAAGGTTCAGAAGTACAAAAATTCAAGGCTCATTTTATTTGAAGGAAGTGGGAAGTGGCAAATCATTTTACACGATTGGAATATAAGATGCTTTGTAGGGTGAGGGGAGAGGGCACAAAAGTGTACTAGAGCCGGAACACAGACCTCAAAATCCACGCCAAGAAGTGTGATTCTCCTTTTGTCTCTCTCTTTGTGTAATGTACTAATTACAGTGTGTCTGACCACACATTTGCATGTTTCTGGGCTTCTGTCTTCATGGGTAAGGACTACGTCTGCGACAGTTGAATTTGTACGACGCAGAGAACCGTAGGGATATGAGTAATGCCCCTTATACACCGCTCATGACTGTCAGAGGTCCTGGCTCCAGTTCTTTACAATGGGAAGGGAACAGAGTTAACCACATGTTAAAGTCTCCCCATGGTTTTTATAGCTGGTTCCTATTGTGTCCTGTGGTTTGAATGTGATATGCCCATGACATGGAGCTTTGAGATTGTCGCAGAATCAAATTTTCTTCCCAAACTGCCCCCAGATGATTTCCTCATCTGTTGGGAATTAACGGTATCAGTATAAATCCAGGTTCCCTACTTAGCTGGGCTCTCATCTTGTCTGCCAAATGTGCTAAGTTATTTTAAGCCATTAGAAGCACATGGTAGAATCCCATTATGGCTTGGACCGTTATTACACAGACTTGGATAGAACACAGATCAAATCATGACCCCCCAAACCTAACTGCAAACAGGAAAAGCCTCTACTCTAACAACTTGCCTATAAAATCCCCCAGCTCTGCTTGCATGAAGGAGTCCTAGGGTTTGCTCCGTGATACAGAAGCTGGATCAAAACTCCTCATTGTTCCAATATGCCCCTCAGAGAATATGATGAAGGGCACATGATCTTATCAGCCTCAAAGTGTCTCAGGGACCAGGAACCCCATACGTGATGTGGGCTCCTGCAAGTGGAAGGGAACAGGAAGCCTTCACCTCCATTTGCTCTCTCTTGTACAGTCTCCTCTCTTTAACAACAGAGGAAGGGGTTGGAGTGTCCAATCAGGAGAACTCCTAGAGAGGTTGCCTGAGTGGAACTAAACCAACATTAATTAGAATCACTCTCGTAAGCAAGAAGGCACTGAACCACATGCTACTGAAAATTAAGAAATGCAGACGGATGGGTCTAGGCAGGCAAAATGACTGCAGCACACAGATACAATAAAGCTGAGGACGAGTGCTAAAGAGGGAGCTGCAGATAATATGCCCGTCTTGCCGCTGGGACTATTCAGATAAGGCCCTGTGAAGGAGGCCATATTCAGTGGGGCCTGGAGGGAAGGGTACACCTCTTGACAGGTTCTACCGATTCCAGGCAAGGCAAAAGCCACAGAGGAGAAAAGCTTCAGGGCACACTTGGAAGTAATCCTCCCCATGACCCCTGAGGCAGGAGCACCCCTGAGAGCCTAATGAGCATCCTTAAGCCTCTGTTCCAGCCGGGCTAGTGAGCCGGGGACATCAGCCTGCAGCCACTCCGGAGCAGCCTTCGCCAGCGGGGTAGCGATCACTCCGGGCCACTTCAAAGGAACTCCCTTTCTAAGCTACCCCAGATGCACAGCCTCTCCCGGAGCAGGGGAGAGGAGCAAGACCCCTCTGTCCTCAGACCCTCCAGGCTCTAACCTGCCCCTGACCTGGAGAAGGGCAAGGCAGCTGCAGAGACCAGCTTCCTAACTCAGCGAGGGGGCCGCGAGGCGGCAGCCGGGCCTCGGGGGCCAGTAAAGCGCACACAGGTGCGCAGCCTGCGCGGAGGGCCGGGGCCCCGGGGACTGGGCCGGGAGAGCGGGGAGACGGATCGCAGGGCGCCCCGCACCTGCGCCGACCCCCTCCCCGCACGCCGGCCGAGAAGCCCGCAACCGGCGGGAATCGAAGCCCGGCAGCGCACGTTTACTTAATATTGGCCACATTCAGGGGGGCCCCCTGCCAAGTGGACCGCCACGGAGTTTTTGCTGGGAACTGATGACCCTGAGGTCTGTTCCTCCGGCAGGCCAAGCGCAGGGCCCCCCTGCCCGCCGGGGTCGGTCGACCCTGCGGGGACCGAGTGCGGGCTGCGGGGGCGGCGCACGCGCTCTGGCTTCCTGGGAGCCAGCGCCAAGTGGCCGCCCGGCGCTGTTGTGTAGAACAAGAGTGCCCTCTAGTGGCGCACGGGGCAGCACTTTGGAAGGAGAGTCAGACCAGGAGGTGTGTGGGTTATGAGGAGCAAAGGGAGTTGATGTCCCCTCCCCAACACACACATTCAGATGCTTACACATTCTCCTTCCTCTCCCTCCTTCCTCCCTCTCTCCTGCCTCCCTTCTTCTCTCCCCCTCTCATGGTTTAAGGATCCACAAACAGAGACCAGAACAGAGTGGTGACATGTCCAGGCCTGCACATTTCATGTGGGAAGTGTGGACTAAAACTCAAGTCTCTGGTCTTCCAGTCCAGTGTCTTTTCCTTCTAGGCTCATCTACCTGCATATTTATAACCAGTCCTTCTTTTATTGCTCACCTGCTGTGTGAGTTGGTATAGGGAGAGTGCAAGAATGAACAGGACAGACACATGGTCTTCTTGCCTAGTGGAGAGACTGGCCAGTGGTCAGCAATGCCAGTACCTGTGATGAGTGCAGAGACCCCAGAAGTATGGGGTAATATGGAAGCACTTTGGAGGGGCATCTGACCTGAAGGATAGATAGGAGTTAGCAAGGGAAAGGAAGCTGGAAGGGGGAGGGAGTATGGAGAAGGTTCCAGGCAGCAGGAACATGTACAAAAACTCTGAGTCAGAGATTGTGCTTGGAGAAATTGCAGCATGGAATGGAAGGAAGTGGTAGTGGGGAGCTGAAATGGGCAGGAACTAGGGTGAGCCTCTACTGGGCTGGAGACGTAGGTAAAAGGCTTTGCCTGTGGGGTCTTATAGAGGCTTTGGACAGTGTTCTAACATTAGCAGGGAGCTACTGAACATTAGGTAGGTGAATGTCATGATCAGATTTCTATTTGTGCAGGATGACTCTGAGTTTGGCATTAAATGCCTCAAGCTAGCTGTTAGGCTTTGAACAACCCACCTAAAAAATGTTCAAGACAGAAGGATTCTTAGGTCTCATCTAGTCTGTCTTATACATGGAGAAACCAAGCTCAGAGAAGGCAAATCACTTCCTCAAAGCAGCTGAGGCAGAGTGATTATCTCTAAGTCCCTACACTTCCCACTCAAGGTCCCAAATATGCCAGCCTGAAACACACACCATTCCCAAGACTGCTTCTAATAACGGAAAAAATTTCCCAACCTCTGCCCCTCACAGAAGTCCACCCAAGGCCAGACCAGAGTCCAGCAAATTATCTTCAAGACTGGCAAAGAGCATGCTCACTAGACCTGCTTCCCTGAGGCCTCAGAATAGTTGAAAGCTTGCTTCAGTATCCATGGCTAGCAAGAACCAGGGTAAGACACGAAGACCAGAGACTGTAGACTGGTGGTGGAGGGTGACCTGGGCAAGGGGCTCCCATAGAGACCGGGGGAGCAGAGGGCTTGACTCCACACTGACACATTGAATCTCATTTCAAATAGCACGCAAAATAAAGAAGACAGGTTTAGGAATTGAAAAGTAACTCAGACTTCGTAAAAACAGATGGTGATAAAATGCAGTTGTCCTAATATTTGGATAATTTAAATGCCCTCAGCAGCTAGGGAATTAAGAGAAATAGTTCAACATAGGCTGGATCGTTTAACATTTGGTATGAAAAGTCATGGGCAGTAAGGAAGTCCCAGAATGTGATGGAAATATGATAAGGAAAGGTTTTGAAATAAAGAAACGTGAGCCTGGTGAGTGCCATCTGGAATTGGAGAATAACACGAAATAGTAGAAAGAGGTGTCAGAAGGACTGAAGTCGAGACCTAGCTTAGCCACCTTTTAGCTATGTGACCTTGCCCAAAGCACTTAACCTCTGTGACCTCATCTCAATAGTAAAGTTACAACAACAACAATAATAATAATAACCCCACATACCTCACAGGGCTCTTTAGCAATCACAAGGGAGGCCAGATAGGACCATGGTGAAGGGTAGCATTGTAAATCTCACCCCTACCACTTAATGGCTGTGTGACTTAGGTGAGACCCCTTTAAACTTTGATCTCCTCATCCATAATATAGGGTTGCTAACTCCTTCCTCAGTTGGTGTTGGAAGGACTAAATGCGATAGTCAGATGTAATCATAGCAAAATGCCTTTGTGTACAAAATAGTGTGTACTAATCGATTTTTATCATCAGTGTGACCATGTTTTCAAACTTATAAATTGTTCATAAAAATGGAAGATTATTGTAATATTTATCATGATTGACTTCACTGGGTAACAGGATAAATACTAAAAGAAAAATGTAAGCAGGAAAAATAGAATGGAGGCGGTAAAGCACGTGGCCCGTCTTTACAATGGAGGGACTTCATACATGAGGATGTATGGGGACTCCGGGTCTCACCAAATTTACTCATGTTGGCTTAGTTAAGAGATGGTCATATGGATCTTTCTTAAGGATGAAAAATACTATCCATGATCAGTGGCCTCATGTCAGGTTGGGATAAGGTATCTGGTGAGTAACTGAGAATCAGCAATAATTCAGGTCTTATCTCACATCTCTAGAGCCACTGAGAGGGAGAGTAATTGGTAGGTTAATGAAATCTGTAAAGACACTCCGCGAACCTCCAGGGAGCCTCTCTCGAGCTGGAGAAAGTCCACCCCGGAAGATAAGACGTAATGCAAAGGAGCCTCAAAGTTCATTCACTTGTTCAAGAATATTTCATCCCTAGTCCAGGCTGAGCACGTTGTTAGGCACCGAGGATTTAGGGATGAAAGACATGGTCCCCTTCCTCACAAAGCTCACAGCCCACTGAGGGGGAGTGAGTAACTCACTATAGTTCAGTGAGGTAGTTATAGGTAAGTTTGGAGAGTCCAGAGTTGGGGCTCCTAGCCCAGCCCAGAGATCAGAGAAGGTTCCCCAGAGGGGACAGCCCCTGAGCAGCCTCTGCAAGGACCTAGTGCGGTTGTGTTCTAGGAGGGGCAAGGGGGCCAGCCCTGTAAAAGGACCAGGGTTCCCCTGTGGTGTGGGCTGATGCCACAGTCCTCCCACATTATAGTAGTAACTGTCCTTTTAAAATCTCTTGCTTGAGGGGCACCTGGGCGGCTCAGTCAGTTAAGCGTCTGCCTCTTGGTTTCAGCTCAGGTCATGATCTCAGGGTCCTGAGATCGAGAGCCCTGCTCTGTGTCAGGCTCCACACTCAGTGGGAGATCCGCTTGTCCCTCTGCCCCTTCCGCCCCTGCTCTTTCTCCCTCTCTCTCTTTCTCTCTCTCTCCCCCTTTCAAATAAATAAATAAAATCTTTAAAATCTCGTGCTTGAAAAAAGCACATGATGCCCCCCTCCTCCCAAAAAAATCTATTAGGAATTTTATAACAGTTTTAAATGAACTTGTGTCTTATTAATCCCAACAGTATCTATTGGTGCTTACACTTGAAACATATTTACTCTACTTTTGAATGAACTTGTGTACTTTATTCCCAACAATGCTTACTTATGTTGTCATTTGAGAAATATTTATTTCATTTATGTGCAAGACTTAACTAGCTATTCATTGAGAAGCAATCTCTGTTCATGCCTATATTGATGATGACCTGATGAGAACAGCCAGCTCAGCCCATTGCCCACCCCCAGAGGTGAGTGAGCCACAGTTAGCATTGGGGTCAGGGGTACTGGCAGGACCTGAGACTGGAGAGCTGGCCAGAGCAGGGCTTCATTGTCCGCGTGCAAGCGGGAGGCACAGGGAGACGTTGAAGAGTTTAATGCAGTGACAGCAATGGTTTGCTCTGCCGGCGGTGTGGCAAGCAGCAGGAGGAAGGGCAAGGCGGGGCAAAGAGATCGGTTACATGGCAAGTTCTGAACTAGGATAGTAGCAGTGAGTGGAGAGAAAGGAGAAATATGAAAAATATTAAAAGGTAGAATTGATTAGACTTAGTGACCCCCCGATGTGGGAATTGGGGGCGAAGTCCCAGATGACCAGCTTTCTGGCTTAGGTACTGGATAGATGGTGGTACCAACACAAAAAGAGGCAGAGAAAAGGACAGGGTTTGAGGAGACAATTTCGACTTTGGACATAGTGACTTTGTAGTTCCTATGGGACAACCAAGTGGAGATACCATCAGTTAGAAGAAGGATCTAGGCTAGGTTTGGGGAGTATTGTCACGGGTAACAATCAAAGTCATGGGTGTGGGTAATAGCACTCAGCTGGAGTATGGAGTGTGGGAGAAGAGGTCCAAGGACAAAGCGCCAAGAACCCCACCATCTGAGAGGCAGGTGGAAGTGAACAGTCCCCCTAAAGAGGCAACCACATGCAGAAATGAAGGAGAGGGAAAGTGGGAGTAAGAGAGAGACAGTGGGAGAGAGGTACCATGGAAGCCAAGGGAAGAGAGAGCTTTAAAAAGGAGCCATGAAACTGGTCAGCCCCAAGAGCGGTCAAGTACAAGGACCAGCAAGTTTGCCCGTAGCTACGGTGAAAGAATTAATAACAAAACACAGTCTCCTACTTACGGGACTGGTTATGGTGTCAGAGCGCCTCATACTTTCTACTTCACGTCTCTGGCCCGACAGCCAATAGCAATTGCACAGATGAAAAAGCCTCCAGAAGGGAGGTGACTATCTAGCGAGTCAGTGACTGGGGTCCTGGGATTAGAGATTGTCCAGAATCTCAACCATGCTTCCCGGTCCCACCCACACTTGGGTTAGCTTTTTACAAATAACCAACAAGGAAATCAGAATTTCTAGATCTAGATCTAGAATTTCTGTTCTAGAATAATGATCTAGACATTCAAAGGCTTGCTTATCACACTTCCCAGAGCCCAGATCCATGCTCTGGGATCATGTGACTCAAAAAGGGCATTCCTTACGGGGAGGGCTTCCACCCAGTTCCATATATGAGAGGGATCATTGAAGTTCTTCAAGTGGAGCAGTGATATCAACTGAGGATTCATTGGAAAAATTAATTAGTATTATTGAATTTGTATTTGATGGTGTGTATGTCTGGTTGTTGGGTATCCACACCATCTGACACAAAATAATGAAAGTACACTGTGAAGACCTGTTCTGGCTTTTTTTCTTTTGCAACTGGACCCCTTCTCACCCCACCTCCCACTCCAGTGAGTAGGCTATCTTCACCAGAGATAGTCACTTAAATTTGGAGCAAAAGCTCCTTGCAGATTTGATTTCAACACTTACCAGATCTCAGTTCTCTTACCTCTGTACTTTTCCAGAGGCAGGTCTGGCTCTCCATACAGGAGTCCCCTGCTCGCTCTTTCATTCCTCAGTCACACCAACGGGAGGAGCATGGCTGCCCCTCTGGCTGGTCAGATCTGGACCAGACCCAAACTCACCCATGTGGGACCAGGCCCGGACCTGCCTCCCTACCTTGCCCTCTGCTGGGAGCAATTCACAACACACTTATCTCTGGGAATTCACTGCTCTGCCGGGCATAGTTCTAATTATCTCTCTCTAAACCCGTCTATCATTCATAGCACAGAAGGAACATGAGACAAAGATCTCTGTATCAGCTTCTAACATTTTATTCTCTTTACAGCTCAGATAATATCACTGCACTGTTATCACATTGAAGGTTGGGCAAGACCCCAAAATAGTCATCACTATGCAATGTTGATTTTCTGAGGGTGACTCACAGCCTTATTTCCAGCTGGTGGTCTGGCTCTGGCCTTTTCTTCTGACCCAGAAAACTGAGCTTCAATCTGGATAAGTGGCCGTACAAGTCATTCCGGGTCAGGAACAGCTGGGAAGGTCTTTGTTTTTTTTTTTTTTTTTTAAGATTTTATTTCTTCATTCAACAGAGATAGAGACAGCCAGCGAGAGAGGGAACACAAGCAGGGGGGGTGGGAGAGGAAGAAGCAGGCTCATAGCGGAGGAGCCTGATGTGGGGCTCGATCCCATAACGCCGGGATCACGCCCTGAGCCGAAGGCAGACCCTCAACCGCTGTGCCACCCAGGCACCCCTAGGAAGGTCTTTGGATTCTGTACCACAGGCCAGGGATGGGTGCTGAGTTACTTCCCTTTCCCCTAAGTGTATCTGCGTGCGGCCCTCTTCTCCGGGCTGACGATGGCTGGTGCACAGGAAGAAGAAAGCACGCAGGATGGGTGAATTGGAATCAAAAAATGCCTACTTTATCACCCACTCCACTGTGTTGCTGAAACAGAAACATCTGATAAATATTAGATATGAAGGACACCTGGGGGCCTAGTCAGGTGAGCGTCCAACCCTTGATCATGAGCTCAGGGTCATGAGATTGCGCCCCGTGTTGGGCTCCACGCTGGGCGTGGAGCCTGCTTAAGATTCTCTCTCCCTCTCCCTCTGCCCCTCCACCCCTGCTCACTCTCTCTGTCTCTTAAAAAAAGATTTGAAAACTCATTCTCAGAAAAAGGAGAGTCATTAAGTGTCTCTCTCCTCCTTCAGAATAAGCCTAGACAAGTAACATGACGTTAATTTTCTAATCTCTCAAAGAAAGAGATCTTTTAAATAGGAGACTTCTGAAATCATCTTAAGCCTGTGCACCACTCCACGGGAAACAATTCTTTAGGTACAAGGTCAAACTGAACAGCTATTATGATTTAAAAAACAACAGGTGTGGGGGCGCCTGGGTGGCACAGCGGTTAAGCATCTGCCTTCGGCTCAGGGCGTGATCCTGCCGTTATGGGATCGAGCCCCACATCAGGCTCTTCCGCTATGAGTCTGCTCTTCCTCTCCCACTCCCCCTGCTTATGTTCCCTCTCTCGCTGGCTGTCTCTCTCTCTGTCGAATAAATAAATAAAATCTTTAAAAAAAAAAAAAACACAGGTGTAATATACTTTTCAGCTTCTGCATCACAGACTTCTCACTTGTCTAAATGATGTGTGTCTGGAACTAGACGACCTGTGTTCAAACCCTGGCTCCCAGACCTACAAGCTGGATGACCTTGGACCAGTCCCTTAGCCACTCTAGGTAAAATGGGATAATGGCAATTTCTTTCTCAGAGCGTTGCTGGAGTTTTTATGAGTTTTTAAAAGTAAAACACGATGCTGAGAGCTTGGGCATAGCAAGTGACCGCTGGGCCGGTATCAGACAGACTGGCAGGCAGTCCGGGGCTGCCCAGACTTTGCTGTGACGAAGCAATAACAAGTCCCACGCTGTTTTTCTTCACCGTAGGTCAGTGCAGCTGAACGGCCAGCCCTTGGTGATGGTGGACGATGGGACCCTCCCAGAACTGAAGCCCCGCCCCCTGCGGGCCGGCCGGACACTGGTCATCCCTCCAGTCACCATGGGCTTCTATGTGGTCAAGAATGTCCACGCTTTGGCCTGCCGCTACCGATAAACCACTCCCACAGCCGCAAGTCACCAGCAGGCCTGCTGGACTGCTTTCCACTCTCCCGCCCTAATAGTATCCTGATTTTTCAAACATCTTCTTAGCAACAAACCAGTCTCTGCTGCCCCATCCTGCTGGAATCAGCACAGACTTGCTCTCCAAAGAGACAAATGCCATAGCATGAGCTTCGCCTAGGTAGGCCACATCAACCCCCAAGAAAAATGTAGACGTCACCTGTACCTGTATAAGGATGAAGAGAGGTGTGTGCAGCCGTATGTACCCGTGCGCGCGCACCAAGGAAAGAAGCCGGCGGCGCGCTCCCCGGACAGATGGAACAGCTCTCCGTGATCCGGGTCACGTCTCAATGTAACTATGGACCTTAGCCTGTGGCCGCTGCCCTCGGCACAAGATGAGGAAGGAAACCACCAGGTGGGCCTTCAGGAGCCCAGCCCTCTTCTAACTCCTCTCCTTGTCTGTTCCCTGCTGTTGCCCCGGGTTTCCTATCACCTCTCTTCCCACAGGGGAGCGAGTGGGTGGGTCGGCGCCGGCCTGCTGGGTGAGCTGTTTATGTCATTTCCTGGCTGATGTATGAGTGTGCGCATCTGGGTTTCTGACAATGGCATCAATCACTGGCTATTCCTCCGGGAAACGGGTGCTTCCAAAGTAAAATTGCAATCATACCCCAGATTTTGTAAGAGGGCTCTATTCCTCTGTGAATCCAGAGTCCCCTTGGGTTGGAATGGGAGTCAGGTAACAATATTCATGGACTGGAGAACAATGTATTAGGCACCACAAAAAGCAATCATCATCCGTCATGTGGCTGGGAGGGAGAGGGTTTCAGCACAAAGAGAAAGCACACTGAACCACCGAACGCAGACACACACACACACACACACACACACACACACACCAACTGAACAAGCAAATAATGAGATCTGCATCAAATCTGAAGGAATCTTAAAGGCTTGTAGGCCAAGCCCTTAATGGTTTGTTTGACCAAAACCGTTTCAAAGAGGTGTCAATCAAAAGCCATCACTGTAAGACACAACTGAATCTCACCTGTCTGCCTCTTCCCCAGGAGCTGTGTGCCTCTCCGTGGCATTTACTAGGCAGAAATCTAATCTGGTCGTGAAGGTTGACCAGGTCCGTGCTCTCCCAGGCCAGCCAGTGTGAGCCCAGAGCAAAGCTTTCCGTTCAGCCCCTGGGGGAAGGGGGAATCTGGAGGCCGAGGTCTGACGGGGAGCTGTGCAGTGCTGGGTGGGACGCCCCAAGTCGGGCAGGGGAAGTGGACTGATTTAAAGGTGGTGGTGATAAACCTGCGTGATTCAAGGGGTGAGATGCAAATAAGCTACCACCGAAATGACTCTCTCTCCTGTGGGTTGATTTTCTTTCTCAGGATAAAGGACAGGAAAGACAGGGCCGGGTCTGAGGTGAGACACAGGAGGAAGATGACACGAGGGAGGGACAAGTCTGGGAGACTCAGCACAGAGAGCGGGGAACTGGGGAGAGGGCGCCGGCAGGCTCACTCTGTGCTTGAGTGGACTCGGTTCGGCCGTGTTTGCCGGTGGGTCCTGGAGGACGAGCGCACCGGAGGTATGAGCTCCTGCCAGCAAAGCGGGGCGGGGGGGCGGCAAGGACTGGGCTGGACCTGGTCAGTGGGCGGGCTCAGCCTGGAAGCCGATGGAGAGAGCATGGCCACGTGCAAGGCCACCCAGGCAGCCTCCTGCTCAAGCCTCAGCTCTGCAAGGGGAGGAGCAAGAAGTGCCAAGACTGGGGGAGAAAGCAGGGAAAGGAGTGGCAGAGGACAGGCCAGGTGAGGACGAGAGAGGAAAAGAGAGACAAAGAACTTGTCTCCTCAAGCTTTAAAAAACGTGTGCAGATAGCAAAGTCTCCTCTATATGCAGGCACAGGCACAGCTGCAGGCCCCGGATGAGAGCACACGTAAGCAGCCGTCCCGGCGGGCCTGGCCCTGGCCAGTTTGCTCCGCGAACCTAGTAGCCCCGTGAAGGAGTCTTCCCGTGAGGCGTGGAGAGGGTTCGGAGCTCGCGTAGGGCCACCCAGGGCAGTGGGTGGCTGAGCGCAGAACAATCCAGTGCCTGTTCATGCAGCCAGCAAGCCCAGTGGTTGCCCACTTCACAGCCTCACCCCCTCACCCGCATCCAGGGCGGCCAGACCTCCAGGGCTCCGTGCAAGCTCACTTTCTGTAAATAAGAGTCGGTTCTTCAGTAAGCTTCCCACCCTGCAGAAGATGGGCCACTCCTGCTTCCTTTATCTTTCTCTGTGTATTATATGCTCCCCAAGAGGTTTAAGTTTTGTTTTTTGTTTTTGTTTTTTTAGTTAATAAAAAGGGAGGAGGGAATCATTGAAATTTATCTTTGGGGTCCTGCAATTCTAACTTTGCAACTGTCTCATGGAAGAAGTATTTGCATTATTCAAAGGATACTGAGAAACTCATGATAACATCACATTCTTTAGGGATTTTGGTCCAAGGCATCTGTCCTGGTTTTTTCATTCTGGGGTGGTGGATAATTACTAAATAAGTAGGGACCACTTCCTAGAGGGGTTCCCCTATCACACTCCCTGCAAAAGATAGCTTGGGGCAAAACTCAGCCTCACAATGCCCACCACGGGAGCCCCTTGCCAGGCTGGGCCCTGGGACAAAGGAGTTCATCCACCAGCTTCCCACATCAGATTTTTTCCTCCTAAGATAAGACATGGCTGAGATCGTCTAAGACTTCAGAACCACTTTACTTTAAACTGAAGAATGGGCTTGCAGAAATGCTTATTTGAAAGCATAATAAGGTATAATGAGAAGTCTGTGCCTTTTCTTGAGATGATTTTCTGTTCTTCCTGCCTCTAGGAATGATTTTCTTTCTCCTTTCTTATCACAAAGGCTCAGAACAAATTTTCATTGTTATTTGAAGAAAAAGTCTCAATTTTTCTAGTGCCCTGAAAAAGCCACAACTGTGGGATATTAGCTTATCTCTGGATGGAGAGAAGCTTAAACATTCCAGAACTGGACTACAATGAGACTAAGGCCTGGGACCCCCAGAACCGCAATTCCCCAAGGCCCACTCACCCTGGTAGTCCCATCCCCTCCCCAGTAGTTGGGCCCAAACCCTGCACCCTCCAAAATGGCAGAGTTTGTTGGTGGAGTCCCCCTGAAAGGCCCCCACTGGCCCTGAGCACCAGGAGCTACTGAGGCCTGCTGAGGGGGGGCGGGGAAGGACCCAGCAGGGCTGCTAACTGCTGAGCTGCTGAAATCGTCCTGGCCGTGCCCCCATCTGCAGGTGTGCTCCACGCATGCACTCCAGGCCCATGTCAGGGAGGGGTGCAGCTGCTGCGTTCACCTTGGAAATCCACTGAGAGTGGTTTTATTTCTGAAAGCAAAAGGGCAGTGTTTCAACTCTGCAGACTCAGAGAAGACCCAGGCAGATACGTCTGGCAGTAAAGCCGACTAGTGGTTCTGATGGGTCGTGAGTAGGGCTGTGACCGACCGACCTTGGCTGTAACGTTTGGAATCCAGCCTCCCCTCGAGCCCACCAGTGACCCTCCTGGTCGCTTCTCCCCTGTGTTCTTCTGTAGAATAATTGAAAGGACCACTCCTGCCACCACCACCACCCACCACACGTAATGATTCTCGGTATTTCCAAGATCTGGAGAGCCAGGCAACACCCAAGCATGCGCTGCCTTTAAGGGCACTGCCCCGCCTGTCCCCACCACTAAGAGCCTTGCAAGTTTCTCTTTGTCTTCCAGACTAAATAAATAATAAATCCATTACCTATTGCCAGAGGGGTGGTATTTTGCAAAGATCGCTCTAAAACAAGAAAGCTAAAATACAAGAAACCAAACACCAAACACCAGAGCAGCCCCCTGGGAGCATTCAGGAGGAGCTGACCAAGTTCCAAATGACTGGCTCATGAGTAAATCCCACTGTCCTATGCACCCAGCAGAGAAAAGGGGGCCCCTTCTTTATAGCCCACAGCATGAACTTTACTCTTCTAATTATTATTCTTGAAAATATTCTGGGATCCTTTTTCAAGTTGTAAATGTTATGTAATAAATTATATTTTTGGAAGAAGCAGAAGAAACCTAAGCTTTATTCATCTGGAAGTTGGCAAAATGAGTACAGGAACACCTCCCAGGGAAAGTCTCTCCTCTGCAGGCAAGTTGAACAGGTGGTAATATTTGCTTCCAAAATCAGATTATATTAAGGTTTATATGAGCTTGGCGATTGCAGAGTTAGGGCCCATGAGGTAGCTTATATTTTGAGGTAACATTCTGTAAGTAATAAAATGTGAATACTCTTAACTTTCTGTTCTCAGGATGTTCTGCGGGGTGGGGAGGGGCACTGCTGTCCACACTACACTTTGACCTGATGAACTAACACAGGGTGGGGGTTGTCGGTCTCGTGATGTGCTGCCTCTCCCTCTTTTCTCTTCCCCATGAGCTTTGCCTCCAGTGCTCTAAGTGGAAATCAAATGTTATTGTTCAAGTTAGATGTCATTGACTATGTTAAAGTAACTGTTAACTGCAGTAACAGATAAAGCCCAGAGTCTCAATGGCCTAACATAATCGACATTTATTTCTTGCTAACAGATCGTGCAAAGTTTAATTGGTGGTAGTGGGGTGAGTAGTGGTTCCATTCCCCACAGCCCTTCAGGGACCCAGACTGGTAGGCAGTCTGCCATTTCAGCACTTGGCCTCCAAGGTTGCTATGGGCGTCCACATGCAGCTGGCAGACAAGGAGAGAGTGTGTGCAGAACCACAGTGCTGGTTTAAGGCCTTACCTAGAATTGGCATAAATTCCTTCCACTCAATTCCATTGACCATAAGTCAGTCACATGGTCCCATCTAAATGTGGGGGGTTTCAGAAATGAAGTCTGTGGCTGGACAGTCATTTCTCAACAATTATATCTCATTGCTATAAATGGGATGTCTTTGATCCCCCCCGAATCCATATGTCGAAACCTAACCCTATGTGATGGATTCCCGATGTGCTCGTATTTGGAGGTGGGGCCTTTGGGAGTGATGAGATTGTGAGCGTGGAGCCTTCATGAATAGGATTATAAAAGAGACTGCAGAGGGCTCCTTGGCCCCTTCCACCATGTGAGGACACATGTGAGGACACATCCAAAAGTTTCTTTCTTTTTTTTTTTTTTAGATTTTATTTATTTATTTGACAGAGAGAGACAGCCAATGAGAGAGAGGGAACACAAGCAGGGGGAGTGGGAGAGGAAGAAGCAGGCTCCCAGCGGAGGAGCCTGATGCGGGGCTCGATCCCATAACGCCGGGATCACGCCTGAACCAAAGGCAGACGCTTAACGAATGAGCCACCCAGGTGCCCCCCAAAAGTTTCTTATGAACAGGAAAGTGGGCTCTCATCAGACACTGAAGCCACTGGAACCTCGATCTTGGACTTCTCAGCCTCCAGAACTGTGAGGAATAAATTTCTGTTGTTTATAAGCTATCCTGTATATGGTATTTTTATTCTAGCAGCCTGAACAGACTAAGACATTCATGAAAAAGGAACACAATACTTTGATGGACAGCTAGGAGACCAGAAAATGTATCAGTGATATTGGGTCCCTCTAATTAATTTGACATCAAGTGAGTGTTTCAAACAGACCATGTGTGGTGATATCTAAATGCAAAGGATTTTTTTTTAAATGTTTCAGAATGACCTAAAGGACCTTTCTGCCTCTTTCCCTTCCCTTAAGTCCTGCCACTCCTGGTACTTGGCTGAATTTTAGCAGAAAATGACCTTTATGTTGTTCCACTGCTCTCCGGTTAGGTTGCGTCTAGTACTGGACACCGTGCCCTCTCCCAGACACATCAGAAATCTAATTTAAACCCTCAAATAGCAAAGTGGGTTAACAGATCACTAGAGAATCCTCGAGGCCATAGCTACAGAACAAATGGGTACCGTACCTGGAGATAACACTATTTCACTAGTTGAATCCACCTGAGGGGGGCAGGAAACTATACTTTCAGGCAATTGAAGGAAGCTGCTCTGTCCAGAGACCTTGATTCTAGTCCTTACTCTCCCTCCACTGTGTGACGTTAAACAAGTCACTGGGCTTGGGGCGCCTGGGTGGCTCAGTCGGTTAAGCGTCTGCCTTCGGGCTCAGGTCATGAGCCCAGGGCCCTGGGATCGAGCCCGCACAGGCTCCCTGCTCAGTGGGGAGTCTGCTTCTCCCTCTCCCTCTGCCTGCCGCTTCCCCTGCTTGTGCTCGCTCTCTCTCTGCCAAGTAGATAAATAAAATCTTAAAAACAGCCACCACCACCACCACAACAACAAAAACAAGTCTCTGAGCCTGTCTGGAGCTCAGAGTCCTCAACTGTAGAACGAGGGCTTCAGAGGAAGTGAGCTCTAGGGTTACCTGGAACTCCCCACTGTCGGAGCCTGTGTCGGATGGTTCATAAATACACACACACACACACACACACACACACACACACACGTAGACTTAGATATACCGTTTTGATAGGTTTCAAAGGTAGCCTTAAATTTTTTGTCACTGTTTCTACATAAATGCAATGTGCCTTTCAGGATGCATGCACACGAAATTTAACAGAGACAACACCATCTGATGATTTTTGTTTCTAGAGGTAAGGTCATGATTTTTCCTTGAGTTAATGACTTGACTCCTCTCATCCAAATTTCCTCTCAAGCAGCAATTTAGTGCAAATTTAACATAAATGAAGCAAGGTATACTCACCTTGTTACTAGGTTTTTAAAAGAAAAAGAAAAGTTGACCTCACTTTTGAGAAATTAAATCGAACTTGAAGACGTGTACATGGGATTGCTACAGCAGCATCTGAAATGTAACAAAGGAGAATTTTTATCATGTGTACACCTGATGTCCTGGAAGTCAACTATTTATAGGTGGGGTGGGCAGTGGAAGGGCAAGGAAACTGGAGGGGCAGTGAAAGACAGATGGGGGACAGACAGCAAAAGGAATGAATAATCAATAATAATGCTAAGGGAGATGCAGGAAAGAATGAAGAGCAACATAAATACGTGGGAAAATCTAAATAATAAAACAATGATGTCGCGTAGAATTAAAAACGCATCGCAATAGCATAGAGTTTAAACGCAGACAAATGGAAAGTATCCTAACATCCTTCATTTTCAAGACAGAGGTAAAAGAACCAATTTATATTAAACTTTGATAAGTCAAGGATGCATGTTTTCATCTCTAGGGTAACCACTAGAAAGAATGTTGAAAGAGTGTATTAGGGGCGCCTGGGTGGCACAGCGGTTAAGCGTCTGCCTTCAGCTCAGGGCGTGATCCTGGCGTTATGGGATCGAGCCCCACATCAGGCTCCTCCGCTATGAGCCTGCTTCTTCCTCTCCCACTCCCCCTGCTTGTGTTCCCTCTCTCGCTGGCTGTCTCTATCTCTGTCGAATAAATAAATAAAATCTTTAAAAAAAAATGTCCCTCTCCATTATTAACAGTACTTTTTGTTTTACAAAAGTATTTACTGTCTCATATCAACATTACCTTTTGTTGCATGGCGTATCTTTTTTAAATCGTTTTACCTTCTTATATTTTAGATGTTTCTTTTTAAATGGCATTTAGTTGGGCTTTGTTTCTTTTTATCTCATCCGACAATCTTTGTCTTTTATTGGAGCATTCTATTTACATTTTATAACATTACAAATAAACTTGTGTTCAAATCTATCATCTGACTATTCTCTATTTGTCCCACCTGTCCTCTGTTATCTTTCTTTCTTGCTTGCTTTTAGATCAATTAATTTTTGTTTTGATTCCACTCTCCCCCTTGCTCCCGTCCACTTAGAAATAATACACTCTTTCTTTTTTTATTTTATTTTATTTATTTATTCGACAGAGATAGAGACAGCCAGCGAGAGAGGGAACACAAGCAGGGGGAGTGGGAGAGGAAGAAGCAGGCTCCCAGTGGAGGAGCCTGATGTGGGGCTCGATCCCATAACCCCGGGATCACGCCCTGAGCCGAAGGCAGACGCTTAACCGCTGTGCCACCCAGGCGCCCCGGAGAGGGACATTTTATAAAGAATTTTTAACAGTAAAAGTTCTAAATTTGCATGCACCTAATGACAAACGCTATCCGTAAAGCAAAGCCTCACAGAAATAAAACGGGAAAAGACAAATTCACAATCATGATAGGAGATCCTAAACCCATTTCTGTCAGAAGATGAGAGAAAAGGCAGACCAAATCAGAAAGAATAGAAAATTTAGACAATACAATTAACAAATTTCACCTAAATGAAATTTGATGCATACATTTTAAACTGATATTTAATCATGTGTGTGTGTGCGTGTGCGTGTGTGTGCACGTGTGTGTGTGCACGT